>NC_080734.1:5050891-5108391 GCF_019097595.1 Hemibagrus wyckioides | reverse complement strand
GACAGATAGACAGATAGATAGATAGATAGATAGATAGATAGATAGATAGATAGATAGATAGATAGATAGACAGACTGATTGCAGCTGTTGGATGAGGAGCGTGATTGCAGCTGTTGGATGAGGAGCGTGATTGCAGCTGTTGGATGAGGAGCGTGATTGCAGCTGTTGGGTGAGGAGCGTGATTGCAGCTGTTGGGTGAGGAGCGTGATTGCAGCTGTTGGATGAGGAGCGTGATTGCAGCTGTTGGATGAGGAGCGTGATTGCAGCTGTTGGATGAGGAGCGTGATTGCAGCTGTTGGATGAGGAGCGTGATTGCAGCTGTTGGATGAGGAGCGTGATTGCAGCTGTTGGATGAGGAGCGTGATTGCAGCTGTTGGGTGAGGAGCGTGATTGCAGCTGTTGGATGAGGAGCGTGATTGCAGCTGTTGGATGAGGAGCGTGATTGCAGCTGTTGGGTGAGGAGCGTGATTGCAGCTGTTGGATGAGGAGCGTGATTGCAGCTGTTGGATGAGGAGCGTGATTGCAGCTGTTGGATGAGGAGCGTGATTGCAGCTGTTGGGTGAGGAGCGTGATTGCAGCTGTTGGATGAGGAGCGTGATTGCAGCTGTTGGGTGAGGAGCGTGATTGCAGCTGTTGGATGAGGAGCGTGATTGCAGCTGTTGGGTGAGGAGCGTGATTGCAGCTGTTGGATGAGGAGCGTGATTGCAGCTGTTGGGTGAGGAGCATGATTGCTCGGTTGTTATCAGCTCCGTCTCATCAGTTACACATCCAGAGGCAGTAAAACAGCTGGCTGTGTTTATGAGGAATGATCGGGAAGCAGAGATTATTCTGGGCAGCAGTTCGTCTCTGATCAAGGTTCATTCTTTACGTGAGTTTATGAACATTATCCTGAGAACAAGGAAGCCTTTGCCTCCTTGAAGCAGCAAGGAGCTCCTCTGGAAAAAAATCCACAACATGTCATAAAGGCACACTGTCATGTGTATATATGAATTGTTTATCGGTGGGTGGAGAGACACGGTTTATTCTGTAGACAGCGTACGCACACAATAAAACATTTCTAATCAACAGGGCTATGTTATTTATCTTATCATGTAGTGGACCTTGTTACTCAGGGTGTGATTCCATGCTGGAGGATCTGAGTAGAGTTACAGTAAACAATGCATCTGAAGAGACTTTATCCGGATGGTACAGATTTATTAGTGCGAAGTGCAATCATACATGATGAGTATCACTTACGTCATCACTGTGATGCTCTGATTTCAGTGGCTACGAGTCACAGAGACAGGGAAATAGGGTATGAATTAATATCCGATCCATTAGGAATATCTGTACATGTGGTCATTTATCTAATTCAAGGGTGTCCATTCTAATCCGGAAAGAGCTGGTGTGGGTGCAGGTTTTCATTCCAACCAATCAGAAGCCACGCCTGAGTCTACTGAAAGCCGAGATCAACTGATTAAACAGGTGGAATGAGGTGTGTCTCCTGCTTGACTGGTGTGAAAACCTGCACCCACAGCGGTCCTTTATGGATTAGATCGGACACCCCTGATTTAATTATTCAATCAGACGATCATGTAGCAGTAGAGCAATGCAGGAACAAGTCAAAAGTTTTAAATAGAGTTTAAGAGCAGTGGTGGCTTAAGTGGTCAGATTGATCAGAACGTCAAGGTCCAAGCCTCAGCATTGCCAAGCTGCCCCTGAACAAGACCCTTAACCCTTTCTGCTCCAGAGGTGCTGCATTATGGCTGACCCTAAACTCTGACTTCAACTTCCAAAACTGGGATATGTGAAGAAAGAATTTCACTGTGCTGTGTTCTTACATTTACATTTACAAGAGCATTGATGTCTCTATCAATGAATACATCATACAATCATGTAGTAGACCAAGATGGCGGTGCGTGCACAACGCGAGGCTCAGCGTCTCCCCAGATTCTGCGATTTAGTAGTTATTTCTCTACTTGTTGCAAGTTTATTTACTCTGAATAGCCTTGCATATATCTCGTACAGCCGACAAGCATTGTTGGACATCGGTCATAACTGGATTAATGATAATTCACCAACCTTTCAACTCCCTCTGGAAGCGAGTGTAAACAGAGACGTGGGAAGCGCGGCGGCGTTAGAGCGAGGCTAAAGCTAAACCCTCATCGAACATGGTTCTGAAGCATCTTTCTTGCTAATGTACGATCTCTGATGAATAAAATGGACGAACTGCGACTATGGCTAACAACGAAAAAAAGGATCAAGGAATGTACTGTCATGATTTTCACGGAAACGTGGCTTAACAAAAACATTCCCTTGCAGTGCCATTGAACTAGAGGGACACAGTGTTTTCCGGGCAGACAGATCAGCAGTGGACTCTGGTAAGCACAAGGGTGGAGGTCTGTGTATTTATGTTAATAAATCATGGTGCACAGACTCGACTGTTATTGAAAGTCATTGCTCTGCTCATCTGGAGTATTTGATAATTAAATGCAGACCCTTTTATCTACCAAGAGAATTCTCAGCCATTGTTGTGACTGCAGTATACATCCCTCCTGATTCTAATGCTAAGGCTGCTATGGAAGAACTGCATGGAGCTATCAGCAAGCAACAGGCCACACACCCCAGTGGAGCTATTATTGTTGCTGGGGACTTCAACCACACCAACTTGAGATCTGTACTCCCCAAATTTCATCAGCATGTTTCCTGCACTACTAGAGGGGACAACACACTGGACCATGTCTACACCAACATTGTTGAGGCATACAGGGCCATTTCCCTCCCCCACTTGGGTCAGTCTGGTCACCTCTCTTTGTTCATGCTACCCAAATACACACCACTCATCAAACGTGTGAAACCATCAGTGAAGATGGTGAAGGTATGGCCAGAGAGGGGCATTTCCTCACTACAGCAACAACTACAAGACACTGACTGGAGCACATTCGCCTCACAGGCCACCTCAGACACACAGACAGACATTAACACCTATATGTCATCTGTACTGGACCATATAAACATGTGTATTGACAACACCACCACTGTCAAGCATGTGAAACACTTTCCTAACCAGAAGCCATGGATGAACTTTGAGGTCCGCCTCTTGCTGAAAGCAAGAGATGCTGCTTTTAAATCCGGCAATGCAGAGGACTACAGCAGAGCCAGGGCCAACCTGAAAAATGGCATTAGGAAAGCCAGGCATGCACATAAACTGCGTATCGAGGAGCACTTCCAACCCCAGACGTATGTGGAAGGGCATCCAGACAATCACTGACCACAAACCAACAATACAGTCTCTACCTACCAGCAATGCCTTCCTCCCAGACGAGCTCAACCACTTCTTTGCTCGCTTTGACCAGGACGTCACACACACCAGGAATAATGATTCCTCTATGGCTGATCCTCCAATATCACTCTCCACAACAGAGGTACACTCAGCACTGAGCAGAGTAGATCCACGTAAGTCAGCTGGCCCTGATGGCATACCCGGACGTGTGCTCAGGAGTTGTGCTGACCAACTGGCGCAAGTCTTCACTGACATTTTCAACCTGTCACTGGCCCAGGCCACTGTTCCAACATGTCTGAAAACTACAACCATCATACCAGTGCACAAGCATTCTTTTGTGAAGTGTCTGAACGATTTCCGCCCTGTTGCACTCACTGCCATTTTTATGAAGTGCTTTGAGAAGCTGGTTCTAAGTCACCTCATAGCATGTCTCCCACCTACACTGGACCCACATCAGTTTGCCTATCGCCCAAATAGGTCAACAGAGGATGCTATTTCCACTGCTCTTCATCTTGCTCTCTCCCACTTGGACAATAACAATACATACATTCGGATGTTGTTCATTGACTTCACATATCCTCATCCCTCATCCTGAACACCACTGTCCCACAAGGCTGTGTGCTGAGCGCACTGCTCTACTCCCTGTTCACCCATGACTGTGTTCGGCAACATAACTCCAACGTCTTCATCAAGTATGCAGATGATACCACAGTTGTGGGCCGAATCAGCAACAACGATGAATCAGCCTACAGGGAGGAGATCCATAGACTGTCAGCAGGGTGTTCCATGAACAACCTCACCCTCAATGCCACAAAGACCAAAGAGCTCATCGTGGACTTCCGGAAATCTAACAGCAGCAGACACTCCCCTATCTACATCAACGGGTCTGAAGTAGAGCGTGTCTCCAGCTTTAAGTTCCTGGGTGTCCACATCTCTGAGGATCTGTCCTGGCATCTGAACACCTCAACTCTGGTTCGGAAGGTGCAACAGCGTCTTTACTTCCTAAGGAGACTGAAGAAAGTTCACCTATTCCCCAAGATCCTGACCAACTTTTACTGCTGCATCATTGAGAGCATCTTGATGAGCTCCATCACAGTGTGGCATGGCAGCGGCATGGTGTGTGAAAAGAAATCACTGCAAAGGGTTGTGAAAACCGCCCAATGCATCATCGGCAACCCACTACCTGCCATGGAGTCTCTTCACCACAGTAGTACTTCGCCATATACTATCTGTATATTCACTGTATATTATCTGTTACTGTTGTACATACATTGTACATAATGTACACATTTTTTAGCACAATTATAATTACACCTGTCACTTTATCTGCTGTAAATACTACCTGCACATACTTTTCTATACACACTCTGACATAGCCTTATTTATTTATCGATGTACATATTTACATATTTATCTGCACTTGTTCATTTGCACAGTTTCTACTGTTTGCACACACTGGAACACTAGGTCACAGACTTAGGATACCATCAGCATAAAAACTGTGTTGGGAGAAAATAATCACTAATTTAAGTGTTTCAGGAAGAGGTAGGTCTTCATCCAGCGTTTGAGGACGGTCAGTGACTCGGTTATTTGGACATCTAGGGGGTAGATTATTCCACCACCTCGGTACCAGAACAGAACAGAGACTAGATGTACACCTACCTCCCTGAGAAATGGAGGGATTAGTTGAGCGGTGCTAGTAGATCTGAGGAAGTGAGGTGCAGTGTGAAGAGTGATAAGAGCTTTGAGGTAAGATGGTGCTGGTCCATCCTTGGCTTTGTATTCAAGCTTCAGTGTTTTGAATCTGATGAAACTACAGGAAGCCAGCAGAGGAGTGCAGCAGTGGGGTGGTGTGTGAGAACACAGATGCTTTGTGGATCATTTGCAGTGGATGAATTGCATTCAGAGGTAGATATTAGAGTAGAGAGGTGCAGTAGTCCAGTCTCGAAATGACCAGAGACTGAACAAGCACCTGAGCAGAATGTGTAGATAGAAATGGCCGAATCCTTCTGATGTTGTACAGAAAAGACTGACATGGGCGTGTGACATTAGTAACATGGGAGGAAAAGGACAGTTGATTGTCCATAGTTCATGGTTATTGTTCTTCTTCTAAGCACAAGCATCAGAGTGGAGGAAGACATGATTTCAGTGATTGGTTTGTGCTGGTTTGAGTAGTTCAGAAAATGTTGATCACCTGGGAAATATTTGCACAATTAAACAACCCCAGCCCCCCCCCCACACACACACTACTACTACTACTACTACTACTACCACCACCACCACCAAAGCACCCAATGAGCAGCGGCTCTATGAGCAGAAACACTGTGTTAGTGTGAGAGGGTCAAAGGAGAATGACCAGACTGGTTTGACCTGACAGGAAGGATAACTCAAATCATAACTCTGTACTTCTGTGGTGAGCAGAAAAGCATCTCAGAACACACAGCAGGTCTAACCGTGAGGAGGATGTGCTTCAGCAACACATCAGATTGCATTCCTGTGAGCAGGAACACGAATCTGGCTACGAAGACCAGATCTATAATGACCTGTGAATACATTCATAAGACATTATATAGAGTGTTATTATACATTAATAACATATTATAAATTCTCTCTCTCCCTCTCTAAATAGAGATAAAAAGTACCATGTGTGGTTCATTAATGAATACATTTAATATATTGATTAATACATTAATTATTTATTCATTAATTATTATAATATTAATGATAATATATATATTATTTATTCTATATGTAATTATATTATTCATTCATTAATTATATATTTAAAATAATTATAATTATTACTATAATAATTATATTGAAATTCGATTTTAATTTAAATTCTATACTTTTTTAAATTCTATTTTTAGGACATATTTATAACATCTGTCTTTAGGACGGTTGATAAAACGTTTCACTGTGCGTGTTTGTGTACACGGCAATTCAATTAGAAATTGAACGAAGGAAAAATCTTACAAAATAATAAAATTCATTATACCAAAATATATCTTTGAACATTACGTACCTCTGGAGTCACATGACACTCTAAGCTATTTATAATGTCGTGTATTCTAAGCTGTGTTTGTGAGACACAGAGGAAACCCAGGCATTGTGTGTTTGTGTGAATAACATAACCATTAAATTTTTTACATGTTTACACAAGCTGACTTTCCGCTGCTCTAACCCTGATTATATTGTGGTGATAAAGAAGGTAATGAATCAATCATTGCGTGTTCTAACCTGTTAAACACCACTGACATGCTCTAAAAACAGAGCTGGAGTAAACACCTCATCTCCTGGTTCTCTAACACTAGTCACCTTACTTTTTATTGAAGTTTTATGATGTTGTTATGTTATATTATAAGAATGCTAAACTATGCTATTATATGCTACGTTACGGTTATGCTGTGCTGTCTAAAGCTGTTATGCTATGCTGCGCTACTGTATGCTGTATTCTGTTCTGTTATACTACTGCATGCTATTTTATGATGTGTTACTCTATGCTATGCTATGATACTGTATGCTGTGTTGTGCTATGTTATGCCGTGATACTGTATGAAATGTTATGCCATGCTACTGTATATGTTATGCTATGCTATGTTATGGCGTGTTACTGTATGTTATGTTATGCTATGCGGTGTTATGCCGTGCTACTGTATCATATGTTATGCTATGCTAAGGGATGGCATTAGTATCACAAGGTTCCACTGTGTATATATACTCACCAATCAGGCATAACATTATAACTACTTGTCTAATATTGTGTTGGTCCCCCCCAAAACAGCCCTGACCCGTCCTGCACTGTGTATTCTGACCCCTTTCTATCAGAACCAGCATTAACTTCTTCAGCAATTTCAGCAACAGTAGCTCGTCTGTTGGATCGGATCACACGGGCCAGCCTTTGCTCCCCACGTGCATCAGTGAGTCTTGGCCGCCCATGACCCTGTCTCCGGTTCACCACTGTTCCTTCCTACCAATCAGATTATGAAGAGCTGGGGTTATTATTAGGATTGTTAACCCCAGGTAAACTATGAGCAGTGGTAGGAGGATGTGGTAGCTTAGATGTTAAGGTGTTGGATTACTGAGCAGATAGTTATGAGTTTGAATCCCAGGTCCACCAAGCTGCCACTGCTGGGCCCTTGAGCAAGGCCCTTAACCCTCAGTTGCTCACTTGTATAAAATGAGTTGCTCTGGATCAGCGTGTCTGCCAAATGTCAGAAATGTAAATGTGTGAAACTACACAACCCAGGATTCCCTTCACCCAGGGTCTCTCTCTCTATCTCTGGTAGACCAGCAGAGTTTTTGGCTCACACCTTTATGGTTCACATGTGCTGAACTTTGTCCTCCAGCACAACAGGCTTCTATATGAAGTGGGAGGAAATCTGACATACGGCAGTCAGAAACTCTTCTCCTGAGCTGCTCTTCTGAACTTTTGTGACTTTTCTCTCTCTTTATTTTTTACAGGATATTTTAACCTGCCAAAAAAATGATAAGCCGAAATACCAAAAATGTGCTTGTGGTGTCTTTTGGATTTTTGTCCTTGTTTACGGCGTATGGAGGACTGCAGAGTCTGCAGGTAAGCAGCTCTTCTTCTCTGTAACAGAGGCTCAGACAGGTTTATATTAATGCACTCATTTTAACATGTCAGTGTTTCTATAGTAACGGCTCGGACGAAGGGACTGGCATGTATTATGGCCATTCACATAATTAGAGACTAATATTGATAGGAGTAAAAAGTAGAAAACTATGATATATATCTAAATAAGAAAAAAATATAATAATAATAATAATAATAATAATAATAATAATAATAATAATAATAATTTTTTTTTTCTAAAGAGATATTTATTAAGCATTTTCCATTAAGAGTCTCCAGTGTCAGGTCTATCTTATAGACAGAGAGAGAGAGAGAGAGAGAGAGAGAGAGAGAGAAATACAGATAGATAGATAGATAGATAGATAGATAGATAGATAGATAGATAGATAGATAGATAGATAGATAGACAGACAGACAGACAGACAGATAAACCAATAGATAGATAGATAGATCTATCTATCTGTCTATCTATCTGTCTGTCTAGATAGATAGACAGACAGACAGACAGACAGACAGACAGTTAAACCAATAGATAGATAGATAGATAGATAGATAGATAGATAGATAGATAGATAGATAGATAGATCCTGAGAAAAACTCCAAGATGTTCATCTTAATAATTTGTACTGAAAACGTTTGCATTTATGATGTAATTATTACCACTGGATGTGAGTTTGAATAAATGTCATGTGACAAAAAATACATTACATTTTCTCTGAAGAATTCTGATAGACAGACCAACAGACAGATAGATAGATAGATTGACAGACAGACACACAGACAGATAGACAGACATCGAGATAGATAGACAGACAGAAAGACAGACATACATACACATAGATAGCTGTTATTGCACAGAGGTAAACTTCATCCGTTTCTCTTACAAGTGGCAGTGAGGTACTGAATAAACACTAGCATGCTGTATTTGAGTCTGCTGTCTCTCACACTGTGTATCACAGAGCAGTCTGAACGCCGAGGAAGGAATGGGCGTTATCTCGCTCAGTGTCATCTACGGAACCATCATTCTGTCCTCCATGTTCCTGCCCCCCATCATGATCAAGAACCTGGGCTGTAAATGGACCATCTTCATCTGCATGGCCTGCTATATCAGCTATTCCTTTGGAAATCTCTTCCCTGGATGGTGAGAGTGTTCTTTCATGAATGACCGAGTCGGAAGGGCGTGGGCCGTGTAGTTTATAGCTCAGTGGGATAAAATAAAGAAGAGAAAGGAATACATTAGTGTACTTACGTACACTGATAAGACGATTTAACCTCACTGTATTGTTAGAAATATTTAACAAAATATAAATCTGAAAGTTTGGAGAGCTGCCTCCTGGATGAGAATGCTTGTTTTTTTTGGATGAGTCTCCTGTCAATCAATTCATAGACACTCCCTCTAAAACAAACGAAACCCTTCATTTTGCCCTCACTGCAATCTGAAGTTGCTAAGCTCACAATGCAGCCAGATAACTCTCCAGTAAGCCCGAAAATCACTCTGTGCTTCTACAGAATTACTGACGTCGGAATAAACGCTGGCACCGTTTAACACGATGGAGTCATTTATTTCTGATTTCTGTTAAAAAATAACAGCAAACATCCTTGTGAATCATTATGTGGCGAATTTGGCATGTTTATAGAGTTTATAAAGTGGCTGTCAAGCTGGAAATACCAACACGCTAACATTAGATCTTAGATCGATCGCATAAAGTAACGCAAAATCAAGCAAACTCCGCAATATTTTGAGTAGCTTGCGGGGTTTTTTTTTAGTTACTGCAGATTTTACACAGATTGAATCCTGTGCTTGCAATTTCACCAATTCAAGTAGTTTTGGGGGAAAAAACGGATGATAAAAACTCGCAAATTTCGAAAAGCGCTGCAAAGAATCACCAAAAAACTTTTTTAGGGACTGTCCAGAGCTGATATGAGCATATTGGAGGCAGAGCTTTGCTTAATGCCCTTTTAAGGATTCTTCAGTTTGTTGACCTCTAAAGGTTCCACGTCAAAACTGACGGCAGAGTGTTTCTTATTAATCAATTTATAGATAGAACCCACGAGGAACCTTTAATAACGACCTAATATAAGTTAAATTACATTAATGAGATTTCAATAAATAATCAAGTATTTAGGAATAATTTAACACTGGAGGTTTAACGTACCGTGTCACGTCTGCAGGCCGAGTCTGATCGCCACGTCTGCTATTCTGGGGCTGGGAGGCTCTCCGCTTTGGTCTGCTAAATGCACGTACCTCACCATCAGTGGGAACGCACAGGCGGAGAAAGAAAACAAGAAAGGTCAGGATGTCATAAACCAATACTTCGGGATGTTCTTCCTCATCTTCCAGTCGTCTGCCGTGTGGGGAAACCTCATGTCTTCACTTATATTCCAACAAGACGCTAACATAGGTATGGCTGAAAGGAAGCGCAACCTGTGTCTCCGATTGTGACGATCAGATTTACAGGACATTCTATAGTAATAATACTAATGCTATGAATAATAATAATAATAATGATAACAACAACGGTGTGTCTGGTGTCTAAGCTGAAATTCCTGAGGATAGGCTGCAGTTCTGTGGTGCTGCTCTGTGCAACGAGAACTTCACCACCACGGGGAACTTCACACGGCCGGAGCAGAACCTCGTCAACATACTGATGGGCTGTTATATCGGTAAACAGTTACAACTACCAAATACTTATTACAGGGAAGTAGTAGTTTGGTGGGAAATACTAGGTGGGACGTATTAGCAGAGGTGGACAAAGTACACTTCCTTACTTGAGTGAAAGTACAGATACTACTGGTCAAACATTACTCCATTACAAGTAAAAGTTGTAAAGACAGATTTTTACTTAAGTAAAAGTACAGAAGTACTTGTTTTTAAAAGTACTTAAGTATCAGAAGTAAAAAGTAAATGTAGCTACGCACACTCATCATACACATTTAGATTCATTCTTATTTATCCAATGTAATTTACTATTCGCATTTTATATAAGTTATATATATTTCCACATTTCATTTACACCGTTTTAATATGCATTTACACCGTTCTCAAGGTTCCTCCCTCCTTCGTGCAATGCGTTGTGGGCAATATTACCAGTTAGAGTGTGCATCGTTCTGCACTTCGAATTTCTACCGGAAGTAGTAGACCATCCGGGATTTTTTGGAATACTCTTTTCAGCATACTACGATTCAGGGCATACTAATTCTATTTTCGAATACTATTTAGGACAGATATTATGAGAATTTGGACGCAGCATACGTTTTTGAGTGTTAACTAACATCATTACCAATGCGTTGGTGGCAACTAGGCAAACAAATACATAAAAAAAAAACATTTGCCTTACCATACCATGAAGAGCCACCCAGGGATGACAATGTCAATTTATGACATTCCTGGGATTGTTAGGTTGGCAGCAACACCAGCAAATGTGCAGTCAGGTTTTAGGTGCACTGGCATTTGGCCATTTAATCAGGAGGTCTTCCAAGATGTTGACTTTCCACCATCTTTGGTGACAGACCGTCCTCCTCCACCCACTGCAGCTCCACCAGTTCCATCTGCCCTGCCTACACCTCCTGCAGATCCTGTCTCCAGCTGCTGTTGCTCAACCACTGCCACCTGTGCTGCCCGAACCTGCTGGAACTGCCCAAGAGACACCTTCCCGTATCGATTTCTCACCCGAGACCCCTTATTTTATTACTCTTTGTCTTTATCAGTTTAACCAATTTAACCCTGTCTGTTCACAAATAAAATAAAGAAGTTGCAGTATGATGTTATATAATGTATTTTTTAATTACATTTTAATGAATGTTGCAACTGTCCCTGTGGACTGTTGTCCCCTGTTAGGGGGTCAGTTGCAACATTTCACTTTGTCTGTTAAAGTTTACATTGTTCATATATTATTACACATACGGATGTTACAACAATGTGGGGGAGTATCTGACAGATTTATATATTAAAATTTTGGCTTTCTACTAAAAACGGTCACTGAGAAACTGAAGAAAATACAAAAAGTGTTTCAACCGTCCCCGCTCTCCCCTACTTTTAAAAACAAGTACTTCTGTACTTTTACTTAAGTAAAAATCTGTCTTTACAACTTTTACTTGTAATGGAGTAATGTTTGACCAGTAGTATCTGTACTTTCACTCAAGTAAGGAATTTGTGTACTTTGTCCGCCTCTGAATATCCGACATGCAAATGATTACAGTCCCTGTAGGATCTGAGTCGTCTTGTGGACTTGCTTTTGTAGCTTTTTTTAAAAAATAAATTGTGATGTGGTTTGAACTGGTGGAATCGCTATTATTGAAAGTAATGACTTTCAGTAATACCGTCTTGGCCCAATTCTGTGGTAAAGCTCGCACAGATATGGTGACGTTTTCATTCATCTGTGCGATTGCAGCATTGTTGAAATGTTTTGTAAAATACTGTATATAACTCATCAGAGATATCTCTGTAGGTGTCGGGGTTCTGGCGATGATCCTTGTAGCAGTTTTCCTGGACAACATTGACGGAGAAGAAGCAAGGAAGTTTCGAAAAAACATAGGCAACCAAAATTTCTGCAGTACCTTCCTGGCCACGTTCAGGCTTCTAAGAGACAAGAGGTTGTTGATGCTCATTCCTCTGACTATGTACAGCGGATTCGAGCAAAGCTTCCTCGCCGGTGAATACACCAAGGTGAACAGATCTGAGAATATTGAATGGATATGGACTCATGGGACATCTTCACTCAGTATAAAGAAATGAATGATGTGTCTGTGAGTCTGATCTAAAACGAGTCTGTCGTCTTTCAGCATGTTTTAGCCGTGTGTTTTTCCCTCTGTTGGAGAACTTTACATAGAATTTTACTGGTTGAAGATGAAATCCGAGCTGCTTTTTAGATGAACAAGCACTTGGAGCGTCTCAGAGAGCAGAAATTGGTTTGATATCAACATTTACTTTGAAGATATAAGACAATATGTGGCTTAAATACGTGTGACAACTGGACATAAATGTGATTAAGAGTCTCATGGTCATGTGACAAATCAATAAAAGTCAAATTTTGCGTGTTTCTAGAGTTGTTACTTAGCCGAACTTCGCCTATCTTTTATCTGGCAGCGCTAACACGTTAGAGCTTAGCGCTCATAAGAGATTATTACAAAGAAAAATAGACAGTAAAGGCACTCGTGATCATCTTTATAAATCAGTATGAGATAATTATTTGTGTTTATTTTTAAGATAAATTTAAAGCAGCCTTGAAATGGATATTCTGACGGCTCTTGCGAATGTTCTTGATAACGCTAGTTAGCATGGAGTCGCTAATTGAATGAATCAGTTCTGGGGGATGTGACGCGCTTCAGTTTTTGACTTCTGCATCAAACACATATGCAAAGCCTTTGAGAGTGAAATGCATTCGTGAATGCTTTTTTTGCGATTATTTGTGTTGCAGAATTACGTAACCTGCGCATTGGGAATCCATTACGTTGGATTCGTGATGATCTGCTTCGGCGCTGTGAATTCACTGAGCTCCTACGTATTCGGGAAGCTCGCGCAGTACACCGGGAGAATCACCCTGTTTTGCCTTGGTGAGTGTGTTTCATCAGAGGGACCTGAAGCGGGAAGTCATTTAGCCAGAGAACGTTGTTGCTGTGCATTTTAGACCATCGATTTAGAGAATTAATCATTTTTAAGTTACTCTCATATACGTTATATATGAAAACCACAGCAAGACTGAAAAATGACAATATGTCTTACAGAGAGAGAGAGAGAGAGAGAGTCCTTCATCTGTCGTGTCCTTCATTAGCAATTAGCATTAGCCCAGGTGCTGCAGGACACTGACGGTTATGGTAGCTGCTACTGAATTGTTTTTTAGATCTTACTGGTTTTTTTCATGGCTTTCTCCTCACAGCCGCTGTGATAAACCTGAGTTGTGTGATAGCTCTGCTGTACTGGAGACCACACCCGGACCAGCTGCCCGTCTTCTTCGTGTTTCCTGCACTCTGGGGCGTGGGAGATGCTGTGTGGCAAACACAAACTAACGGTGAGACTCTTAACAACTTTCTTCCTGGATGTAGTTTTCCGTTAAAGCATCATGACATGATTTTGTAGCTCAGTGTATTTATGATGCGCTGTGAGGATGTGATGAAGAATATCAGCCTACCAAGAGAGATCAAATGAAAAACAATCAAAAAAGATCGTCATAAGAATCATAGATATTATTAATTAATTAATTAATTGTTATTTTTTATTAGTCTTATTATTATTATTATTATTATTATTATTATTATGTCATTTTATCTTAACAATAAGAATCATGTCTTCTTAGTATTATTACGTTGTCTCACTCACAAGATCACAAAAAATATGTCAATTCTCTTGAGCCAGGATATATTTTTACAAAAATTATAGCACCAGAGCATTTCCATAGATAGTGACTAAAAACTACAAAAAAAATAACATCAAATAAAGAGCAAGATTATATAAGAAATAATGCAAACATTCTATTAAAAAATGACACACTTCATATAGTCCATAAAAAAAAGATAAAACTCTTTTGAAACTGTTAAATAAATATTCCAAAATGTTATTAAAATTCAAGCTACACTATATTGCCAAAAGTTTTGTGACCTCTGCCTTTACATGCACATGAATGTAATATGGAGTTGTCCCGCCCTTTACGGCTATAACAGCTTAACAGCTGGGAAGGCTTTCCACAAGGTTTCGGAGTGTATTTATGGGAATTTTTGACCATTCCACTAGAAGCACATTTGTGAGGTCAGGCACTGATGTTGGACGAGAAGGTCTGGGTCACAGTCTCCACTCTAATTCATCCCAAAGGTGTTCTATCAGGTTGAGGTCAGGACTCTGTGATGTTCCTCCACACCAGACTCTCTCATCCATGTCTTTATGGAGCTTGCTTTGGTCACTGGTGTGCAGTCATGTTGGAACAGGAAGGGGTCATCCCCAAATTGTTCCCACAAAGAGCATGAAATTGTCCAAAATGTCTTGGTATGAAGCTGAAGCATTAAGAGTTCCTTTCACTGGAACTAAGGGGCCGAGTCCAACCCCTGAAAAACAACACCTGAACTCAATGATTTGGAGGGGTGTCCCAAAACTTTTGGCAGTATAGTTTATGTCACATTATAACCTTAAAATTGAGTGCACTTGGCTACAAAGTCAGGCTTGTGTAGGTGATATGTAGCCTTATGAAGTTCACTTGACAGAAGAGCTTCTGTTTGTTCACTGCAGCGCTATATGGCACTCTGTTCCCTGACCACAAGGAGGCAGCGTTCGCTAATTATCGCATGTGGGAGTCTTTGGGCTTCGTGATCGCCTTCGCCTACAGCACATACATCTGTCTATCCACCAAACTCTACATCCTCATCGCTGTGCTTTTGCTGAACATGCTGACGTACTTCTGGGTGGAGTATAACGAGTACAAGCATCCTACTGCAGCTCTGAAAGAGGACATGGAGAAACTGGACGAGACGCACCTGAAAGACACGGGCACAGAGAAACACCTGAAGATTATTAGTCAGACAAGATTATAGGGGAGGATGTGTGGATTTATTATTTTTTTGGTGGTGGTGGGGTTGAGGTGGGGGTCTAAGGCATGATATATATATATATATATATATTTCAAATTATTTGCTTTCAGGTAAAAGTCTAAACAAAAAACAAATCAGGAACTCGAATGAAAACACATCATCTAAAATTTCCAATCTAAAACCTGTGCTATTCTATTTGCAGGTCTAATTATCTCACATAAGGCATTATTTATTACCTCCCGTAATTTTCTAGTCATTGGCTAATCGGTAGCCATCAGTGTCCATTACTTTTTTGCTACTTAAGGGGTGTATTAGCCAAATTTGGACGGCATTTCTACAGTGTTTTGTAACATTTGGAACATATTTGTGTCCTGGGTTGTGTATTTGTATAGATGTTTATAAGGCGCCAATACATTTACACTTTGTGCTCATGATTAAACGAGTTCTCACAGATTGGTGAGAATTAGCACACTGAATCTGTTCTGGTCACTTCATAGAGTGTAACGATGTTGAATGTTGAAATGTTTTTGTTGGAAATGTACTTGTGTAAAATGGGACGTATTTTGAGGATAGATGTTGGGACTGCGCTCTGGAGGATAAGGTGTAGATAAGGTGGTGATGCATGCAATAAGAGTGCTTTTCAACTAGAGCGATGCCTTGTAGCTCAGAAATAAAAACTTTTCTGCTTCATTAGGATAATGCTTTTGAGTTAATTGTCCGTTTGTTCACATAGACACACAAGTAATACAGAGCATTTTTAACAATGACTAGAATTTCATGTATGCTAGCGGTCTGTATTGCTACAGAACACTGCTACACTTCCTGAAGAGCAGCTAGCAGTGCTGAATGTCCTGAATAGAATTAAAATACTGATAAATATTGTACAGTAAAATAATACTGATTAGCTATATTAAACCTGGATGGGTAATATTTATGGTTTTATTTATAGAGTGTAACTGAAACAAACTTGAAAAATAATTAAAATAAAGATATAGATTTTAAGAATAGAATTGTCAAAAGACACACATTAGAATTATGTAAGATATAATTAAAATGTTGGATCGAATCAAATACAGTTAGAACACTGAACAGAGTTAGATTTAAAACAGGGAACGGAATAGAATATTTAATGCATTAGAATTAGAACAGGGATTGAATTGATTTAGAAATACAATGTCGAATAGAACAGAATATTGTTTACCAATACAGCAGAATAGAAGTAAAATATTGATAATAAAAATTCAATAGAACGATTCAATAGAGGATCTGAATAAAGAGTAGGAATAGAATCTGGAATAGAATTGAATATTGAACTCATTTGCAAAGACATTATTGATCAATAGGGAATACAGTAGAATAGAATTAGGATATTTGTTTTTTAAAATTGGATAGTTAAATAATATTGAAATATCGATAGTAAAGTAATGTCATGCACATGAATGTAATATGGAGTTGTCCCCGCCCTTTACAGCTTTAACAGCTTCAACTCTTCTAGGAAGGTTTTCCACAAGGTTTAGGAGGGTGTTCATGGGAATTTTTGACCATTCCTCTAGAAGTGCATTTGTGAGGTCAGGCACTGATGTTGGACGAGAAGGTCTGGGTCACAGTCTCCACTCTAATTCATCCCAAAGGTGTTCTATCAGTTTGAGGTCAGGACTCTGTGAAGTTCCTCCACACCAAACTCCCTCATCCATGTCTTTATGGAGCTTGCTTTGGTCACTGGTGTACAGTCATGTTGGAACAGGAAGGGGTCATCCCCAAACTGTTCCCACAAAGTTGGGAGCATGAAATTGTCCAAAATGTCTTGGTATGAAGCTGAAGCATTAAGAGTTCCTTTCACTGGAACTAAGGGGCCGAGACCAACGCCTGAAAACAGCACTTGAATTCAATGATTTTGAAGGGTGTCCCAAAACTTTTGGCATTATAGTGTTTACACATTCTAACCTTGTGGCTGCAAAGTCAGTTTTAAGAATGTCAGGGTTTATGTAGGTGTTATGTAGCCTCATGAAGTTCACATGACAGAAGAGCTTCTGTTTGTTCACTGCAGCGCTATACAGCACTCTGTTCCCTGACCACAAGGAGGCGGCGTTCGCAAATATTTGCCTGTGGGAGTCTTTGGGCTCCATGATCACCTTCGCCTACAGCACATACATCTGTCTGTCCACCAAACTCTACATCCTCATCACTGTGCTTTTGCTGAACATGCTGACGTACTTCTGGGTGGAGTATAACGACTACAAGCATCCTACTGCAGCTCTGAAAGAGGACATGGAGAAACTGGACGAGACGCACCTGAAAGACACGGGCACAGAGAAACACCTGAAGATTATTAGTCAGACAAGATTATAGGGGAGGATGTGTGGATTTATTATTATTATCTGATTTTTTTTCTTAGTGGTGGTGGGTTTGGGGCTAGATACAATTAAAATATTGGATAGAATCAAATACAATGAGAACAGTGAATAGAGTTAGATTTAAAGCAGTGAATGGAATAGAATTCATTGCGATAGAATTAGAACATGGAGTGAATAGATTTAGAAATAAAATGTTGAATGGAACAGAATATTGTATATCGTAAAACTAGAATACTGATAATAAAAAATTCAGTAGAACTTTTAATAGAGGATCCGAATAGAGAGTAGAAACAGAATGGAAAAGAATTTAGAGTAGACTAGACATTTTTGATCAATAGGAAATACAGTAGAATTAGAATTTGTTATGTAAAATTGTATAATAAAATAATGTTAAAATATTGATAGTGAAGTAATAGGATGATTATATTAAACCTGGAAGTGTGAAGTTCCTCCACACCAAACTCTCTCATCCATGTCTTTATGGACCTTGCTTTGGTCACTGGTGTACAGTCATGTTGGAACAGGAAGGGGTCATCCCCAAACTGTTCCCACAACGTTTGGAGCATGAAATTGTCCAAAATGTCTTGGTATGAAGCTGAAGCATTAAGAGTTCCTTTCACTGGAACTAAGGGGCCGATCCCAACCCCTGAAAAACAACACCTGAATTCAATGATATGGAGGGGTGTCCCAAAACTTTTGGAAATATAGTGTGTATGGTGCATAAGATCAGAATGAAAAGAGGAGAGAAGAAGAAGAAGATGGCGTCTCGTGCACGTTAAAGCTAAAAGGCGTGTAAATGTGCTTGAGAGTACTGGGAACACTGTACCGTAAACAAACAAACAAACAAACAAACACGTAACTTTATCTCCTTGATAAATTATAAGCGGTGTCAAACTTTAAAAACGGAAACCTCCAGTAATAAACCGCCTCACACTTCCGGTCAACACTATAAAAACAATACAGCGCGCATCTTTTCGTATATACGGTAACTATGGTAACCTTGTTATTAGAGTCGCGTGCCGTTCGGAACGCTGTAAATGTGCAGGTGTTGCGCCTCCACCGGTACGTGATTGGTTACCTGGCAACCAGAGATGACCGGAAGAGATGATCCTAAAGCAGAGCAGAACTCGGACAGAAGCAGCGCGGCTTTCTTCACTAAGGTAGGACACTACACACTGCTGAACACCACACAGTCTATACATCCGAGCTCGTATTAATATTACTGCAAAAACTTTATAAAAACACTTTATTTAGCGCGTCAGTCTCTCCGGAATATTATTAATTCCATTCGGAAAACGTTTTAATTAAGATGTCTGACAATTAATTGTAAAACAAACAAAAACACAATCAGATAAGTGAATATGCGAAGGGAAAACGTTAAATCATGTTTCACTTGAATGAATGAAAACAAGCAAACAAACAAATGCACATAGACACTATACTGATGAGGCATAACATTATGACCACCTGCCTAATATTGTGTCGGTCCCCCTTTTGCTACCAAATCAGCCCTGACCCGTCCGGCACTGTGTATTCTGACACCTTTCTGTCACAACCAGCATTAACTTCTTCAGCAATTTGAGCAACAGCAGCTCGTCTGTTGGATCAGATCACACGGGCCAGCCTTGAGCCTTGACCACCCATGACCCTGTTGCCGGTTCACCACTGTTCCTTCCTTGGACCACTTTTGATAGATACTGACCACTGCAGACCGGGAACACCCCACAAGAGCTGCAGTTTTGGAGATGCTCTGATCCAGTGGTCTAGCCATCACAATTTGGCCCTTCGTCAAACTCGCTCAAATCCTTACACTTGTCCATTTTTCCTGCTTCTAACACATCAACTTTGAGGACAAAATGTTCACTTGCTGTCTAATATATCCCACCCACTAACAGGGGCCATGATGAGGAGATCAGTGTTATTCACTTCACCTCTCAGTGGTCATAATGTTATGCCTGATCGGTGTATATGACGAGATCATTTTTGTTAAAAGCAGCATTTTAAACATATGTATTTCTTGACTGAAAAATATAAATACAAAGAAAAAAAAAAATCAGTCACTTAGTAGCATTTGTTTCCCCAGTTGGAACCAATGCAGAATTTATAATGGTGTGATGTCGAAATTTATTTTTAAAAATATACAATATAGTATATTTAAGTCTTTTCTTCCTAGGAAAATTAAATAAGGAATAAAACCCTTAGGTGCCGTTAATAATCAATGAATCGATGACAAGATGGCAACTTTTATTTATTACATGACATGTCAACTCTTATTCGGTTTTAATTGTATTTGATGCTGGAGCTTCAGAGGAACTAATGATTACAGGTTACGAATTATATCAGTTTTACGATTTTTTGTTACATTCTGTTTTTATTTTCTCTCCTATAGGAATATCGCCATTCTCCTCCATTTCCTTGCTTTGTTGAAAGCCGTGTAGTTTTTCTCCATGTCTGCAAGGCCATGTGTTAACGCCCCCCTGGTGTTCCGGCTCCACGAGAACGCTCCAGACGTGGTGCGTGAGGTGCTGCTGGAGCGCGGCTGGGAGGAATTCGACCCTCAGGAGCAGGAGGAAGGAGACTGGAACCTGTACTGGCGCAGCTCGGCTTTCCGCAGCTCAGACTATGAGAATATCTTGCCCTGGCAGAGGCTGAATCATCACCCTAAAACAGCCACTCTCTCACGCAAAGACTGCCTGGCACGCAACCTGAGAAGAATGAGAGGCGCGTACGGTCCCGCGCTTTATGACTTCAGTCCCCTGGCTTTCATCCTGCCGAACGATTACACCAGGTTTCTGGAGGAGTACGCAAAAAACAAAGGAAAGTGTGTGTACTGGATCTGTAAACCGGTGGATCTCTCACGGGGGAGGGGCATCTTTATCTTCGAGGATATCAAACACTTGACTTATGACTCGACAGTGATCGTACAGAAATATATAAGCGACCCGTTTCTGATCTCGGGCTATAAATTTGACCTGCGCGTCTACGTGTGTGTGACGAGTTTCCGTCCCCTTACCATCTACATGCACCAGGAGGGCTTGGTGCGCTTCGCCACTGAGAAATACGACCTAGCGTCTCTAGATAACCTGTTCGCTCACCTCACAAACACAAGCATCAACAAATTCAGTTTATTCTACACTATGGCTAAAGAGCGCGTCGGTCAGGGGTGTAAGTGGACGATGAGTAGATTCCGCACCTTCCTTCAGAGCCAAGAGGTCAATCAGGATCATCTCTGGCAAAAGATCAGCAACATAGTGACGCTGACTCTGCTCACCGTTGCTCCATCCGTTCCTTCCTGTTCTAACTGCGTGGAGCTGTTCGGCCTCGACATCCTCATCGATTCCAACTTCAGGCCTTGGCTTTTAGAGGTCAATTACAGTCCGGCACTCTCTTTGGACTGTCCAGTTGATATAAAGGTCAAAAAAGGTCTGATAAATGATCTCATTGACTTGATGGACTACAGGAAGGTTGACAGGCTGAGGCGAAAATGCTGCTTGCACACCATGTGTTTAGTGCCACAAGTACTTCTCATAACGAAACCTGTGTATGAATATAAACACCATTCAAACCCTGAAAAGGCATGTTTGGATTTATCTCCAAATCAAAGAACCAAAGACTCCAAAAGAACGTTTGAAACGTCTCGTCATTGGTCTCAAATCAAAATCGCTGATTCAGACGACTGGGAACCGGTCTCACCTCCGAGCCTGGGGCAATATCCTAGACGTTCTTCGTCTAAGGCATGCACACTACCTAATATTCACCCCCATAAATCCTCACAAAAGCACCCAGGCTTCTCACGGGACCATAGAACGCATGACAGGACTGTACCATGTCATCGTGTTGGGGATTTCATCCTGACGTTTCCTTTCAACGAGGTCACACGGAAAGCATCACAGAACTCTCTCGACGTCAGGACGATAGTGCACGAGGTGCACAAGCTCATGAGTCAGATAACGTCCTCGCACGTCCCCAGAGAGACGAGGAAGAGGAGAGACGCTGTTCTCAGCGACTACTGCTCATCAAACTGAGCGTGTCCAAACTTTCCAAGAACATATTTGATTCAAGATTATGACTATATGATCTCTGCACGGAAACCGGAGCACTGTAAGGCTGAGAATGTCCTTGAGAAAAGCTGAATACTGAATCAGTCAGAGGTTTGGGTCACACTCTCATGAATAATAAGCCATGTGCTGCAACGTGAGTCTCATCATGTTGTGACCATGACGTGAAATTTATACAGTATTTATTCACTGAACAGAGGGCAGAACGCTGGGTTCGAGGTTCAAACACAACTTATCTCTAATAAGAATTTGTTATTTGTGTATGAGATCAGATGTATCTTTTCTTATGTCCAAATTTAATATATAATATATATATATATAATATAAATAAATTACCTGATATTATTCAAGACAATATTATTACTTTGTCATCTTATGAAGTCATACGCAAAAAATATAAAAAATTTATAGCATTTAAAAATACTTTGAATGGAGTTATAAAACTAAAAATGCTAAATAAATAAATCAAACCCATTAAAATTTTTCATGGCATACTTCCCTGGCTATGCTGAGGTGATACGTTGAGCTCAAGCATTCAGGGATGATGTGTACTTTTAGTCTAGCGTTATTTTTTTTTATTGGCATGGAGAGGATAGTGTGGCTGGGTTTCCTTCAGGTTATCAGGTTTCCTTCACTGGTAAATCACCTCTTGGTGTGTACCTCCACAGTGCATTTAGAAATTTTAAAGTCCCCCCCCAATATTGGGTGCCAATATTTCTGCCACCTACTTCTCTTATGTTATTATTACATGGCACTGCCATTGCATTACTGCCTTTTTTTTTTACCCATTCTCATAAAGGATGCCAATAATTCTGAAGAGGACTGTACATATCAGGCTTCTAGTACAAAAATGTAGAAACGGTTTTCTTTCACTTTCTGTCCATCATAACGACGTCGTCATTGTTCTTAATGCGAATTCTCCCGGATGAATATTTCGTCTCTTGCCTTCCATTTAAATAGACAGTTTTAACGGTTCCGTCAGGATAAATCCTCTGTTTATACTCCGACGTGTGGATCTCACGCTGACCGTTCGTGAACTCCACCGTTTTCTCTCCGTTTCTGTTGACAGAAAAGAAAAAAATAATGATAAAAATAAATCTTCTGTACTTCACTTTACACCACAGAGTACAGGAAAGTAAGCAGGGATAAATATCTGATTGTGACCGAGCGATTGTGACTTTTTGTGTTACTGTGTCTGTCTTAGGGGCAGGTCACAGGTGCTGTCGCAGGTAAACTAGCTTTATTGCGACACAGGTAAAGAAATCCAAGATGAGAGCAAAGCTGAATAAATCCACTTTAAATAATGGCTCGCCTCGCACTTTCATCTCGGGGAGAAAGTGCGGATCTGACGTACTGCCGCTTAACAGGTACTGTTATCTTTTACAGTTTGTTGTTGTGTAGTTGACCAGGTGTTTGTTGGTATCCAACTTCTGCTATTTCTTTTAATTCTCATATTTCCCCTTCTTACAAAGCACACTTCTGTATTTTGCTGCCTAATGCTACCAAGGTGTTTTTTTTTAAAAAATATATATTTCACATGATATGAGACATGCACTGTTTCTGATTGGGTGTCTGTTGCTAAGCAACTACCTGTAACACTCTAACATCGCATTGTTTGGCACCGCAATGTGGATTGTACTGCTGCTATGCAACTGCCCGTAACACTAATACCGCATTGTGAACTGTACTGTTGCTAAGCAACTACCTGTAACACTCTGTAACGCCATATTACTTGGCACGGCAATGTGGACTGTACTGTTGCTAAGCAACTGCCTGTAACACTCTGTAACACCATATTACTTGGCACGGCAATGTGGACTGTACTGTTGCTAAGCAACTACCTGTAACACTCTGTAACACCATATTGTTTGGCACGGCAATGTGGACTGTACTGTTGCTAAGCAACTGCCTGTAACACTCTAACACCATATTACTTGGCACGGCAATGTGGACTGTACTGTTGCTAAGCAACTACCTGTAACACTCTGTAACACCATATTGTTTGGCACGGCAATGTGGACTGTGCTGTGAATGCCATGTAATCCTGCTTCAGAGCAGAGTTTCATAACCCCAGGTAACTCCATGCTAACCCCGCTTTTAAACTACAAGTGTGAAACGTTCCTCTACCCAGGTTTAAAGGCAAGCTTTAGGCTAGTTTAGCTCTGTGTGAAAAACAAGACTGAATCATACAGCAAACATCTTTATCCAGAGCAATTTATCTAATTTGTTATATAACTGAGCAACTGAGGGTTAAGGGCCTTGCTCAGGGGTCCAGCAGTGGCAGCTTGGTGAACCTGGGGTTTGAACAACCTTCCGGTCTGTTAGTAGTCTAACACGTTAACCACTAAGCTACCACACCAACCTGCCCAGCAAGGACACAGACTGGGTGCATCATAAAGCTAGTGGATTAACTCTTAAAAAAAAGAGGTTCCTTGAGGTTCTATATAAAATTCTTGGGTTCTGTGCTTGACAAATAGAACTGTTTCCCCCCAAAAAAGGTTCTATGGAAAATCTTTGGAGAGCAATGAGATTGATCTTTTCTATCATGTTATGAATGAGATATTTTCGAAAAAATCAAATAATCGTTTGGATTTGTAAAATAATTCATAAAATAATTGTAAAATAATTTAAACTCAAATGATGAAACACTTCAGAGTTTCGCTGTTATTTTTCTAAATTGTATAATAATAATAATAATAATAATAATAATAATAAATGATTTAAAAATAGCCATCCAACTTGGATTTAAAGAACCCCATTGAACCCCAATCCTTTTGAATTAAGCCTTCAAACCCATCTGAGGTTCCATATACACTCATAAATAAAGGTTCTTACATGGTTCTTTTTCAGGGTGTATGGTTCTATGGAGAACCTTGATCAACCATTAAATGTTTCCATAGTACAAAAGGTTGCTTGTAGTGAAAAAAAAGTTCTTTACTGCACTAAGAAAAAATGGGTTCTTGTAAGAACTACTTAATAAAAGGTACTTTGGGGAACCAAAATTGGTTCACTGGAAAGCACCTTTTCGGTTCTTTCTGGGATTTTATATTTTTAAGAGTGTAGTGTATGAAGCGAGTGATCGGAACCATTCCTTTGAAAAGCGTGGGATTGATCAGAATCTCTTCCATACGCGCTCCGAATACGGCGTCTTACTTTGCTAACTTGACAACGGTTCCATCAGGGAAGAAGCTTTCCTGTCGGCCGTCGGCGTACACGGTCTTGACGGTACCGTCGGGGAACAGGATTTCTCGCGTACCGTCAGGATGCCGCTTCTCTACAGAAACACCAGAGCTTTATTATTAAAAGACGCTGTGATGTAAGCGATCTGTGACAAAACCAAAAAACCTTCTCGAGAGTTATTAACTCAACCTTTTTGCTTATTTGGAAACTGCAGGACCTCCAAGCCAGACGGGTACGTGGAGTGAGTCGTCTGAGCCTCACAGTAATAGTAGATCTGTGAGCACAAACACACTGAATCATCAGCCTGAAAAGGAAACATCACATTCAAGACGAACAAAATATAAAGGGATGTGTTTAGAATGAGGAACTTCAGTGTTTATTTCAGTACTTCCACAAATCTGTTCCTGGGAGCGTGTGTAAAAAACAAAAAAAATCTCTAAAACAAAGAAGGATATAAATGAGAGCAAAACAAATTCTGAAAGCACTCCAGGGAGATCAGTAGGTTGACACGTTGGCTAATTTAGGCATTTCTCAATTCAACACGTGCTCAGGCAGCACTCAGGTAGTGTTTCACAAGTCTACAGTGTGTGTGTGTGTGTGTGGTGGGAAAAATGGCATAAGCAACTTCTCTTCCCACGCGAGTGTGACGAGTGTGTGTGAAGCTTCACGCTTAGAGACTAGATGAGCGTGATTACTCAAGGCCTTACCGCGGTTCCATCCGCCAGAACACGCTTGACATCTCCGTTAAAAAACATGACCGTGATCAGTTTCTGATCCGCCGAGATCTCTTTTCTGGTTCCGTTACGGAAAACGATAACACGTGACCCATCAGACAGGAGCTGTTCTACCTGCAGAATAAAAATATTATTTCATTTTATTATTAAATTTAATAATAGATAATACTATCATTACAACAAGGAGATGGTATTTCTCTTACCTTACCGTCTGGATATCGGGTTTCTTCTCTAACTACAGCTTTAGTGGCTACTTGAGTGCTGTTAAGCTTCAGCTCAGCATTGAGCAAATCCTGAAATTAAACACCATTACATTAAAACGACACCCCTTTTTTACCAGTACAATCGATTTCCGTTCTGTTCCGAAAAGAAATGGACTTCTGGGACATTTTCACTCAGTGTAAATAAATGAATGATGTGTCTGTGAGTCTGATCTAAAATGAGTCTGTCGGCTTTCAGTGTGTTTTAGACGTGTGTTTTTCCCTCTGTTGGAGAACCTTACACAGAATTTTACTGGTTGAAGATGAAATCTGAGCTGCTTTTTAGATGAACAAGCACTTGGAGTGTCTCAGAGAGCAGGAATGGGTTTGAGATCAACATTTACTTTGAATATACAAACATTTGTGTGAGAAAAATAGGAGTTTTTGTTTATTTTTTGGAACTTTTCTATGAATATATCACCCCTAGTAGGCTAGAGAAAAACAGAAATCCCTCTGAAACACTACAAATTCTTAAAGTCCCGAGTGTCTACTTTCATATGAGCTCCATATTAACCTCCACTGTGGAGTGAGACATGGACACAACAAAACAGGAGCAAATTCCATTTTCATGTCCAAGAGTAAAATATAGGTGTAGCTCAAACCTCAGTCATGTCTGTGGATCCGTAATCAGATTCAGAGGATACAGATTTCCCAGATTTCGGTGTACTCTGAAATCCTTTGGGAACCGAATTCCTGATCTCGACCCTGATCTTCTTCTCCGCAGACCTGCACGAGCCCTGAGCACAGAGGAATGAACTGAAACTCTGAAGTTTCTGAGAAAATACAATTTAACCTGATATATTTCAAACACTTAAGGGCCTTTCATAAAATACACAACACAGTTCCCTGTGTGATTATAAACTCTGAGTGAAACAAATCCTGGGTAATATTTGAGCTTTCACACTGTCCATTCCTAAACCAGAGATTAACCTTCTTCTTATTTGCATATGAGCCTGAGTCGTCTTTACTGAAGACTGTCTGGAGTGTCATCATTAATGCTAAATAAACATCTCATCACAGAAATTCCCCATTTATCTTAGTTTCTATTGTAATCACTTTGTTTGCCGTGTCCACCATATGAATCCTGTGTAAGTCGTTGCTGTAGAAACGCTAATCAGACTTAAAGATAATAAAAGTCAGACCTGAATGTTCAGAGCTAGGTTGAGGGATGGAGGTACCTTTTCTCCGTACTCGCTGTATGGGTTTGTGTCGCTGTCATCCAGGCTCTGAGACGCCGTGGAAGTCCTTGAATTTGACGAGTCTCGTCCTTTTGAAAAATAGATGGCATATAAAGTATACATACACGACGGAAATCCGATCAGGCATGGCTCTGGTTCCAGAGCTGGCTTGTGAAAAACATATACAGTCAGTTAGATGCACAAACCTTTAGATGTAAAAACTTTAAAAGGATCTACATGAAGGAGAATCCAAAGTCTGTCTGAACACAAAAGTGTATTTAGAAGAAATAATAACTCAGTGATGTTATTCTCTCCAGGGGAGATTCGCCTTCACTTAATATTTATTGTCAGGGTGCCAAAACTTTTGAAAATGCACTCTCTAGTTAAACAGAATCCTCGAATTTGACATGTTTAAGCTTAACATATGACTCAATATATTGAGGTTTTTAGTATTAATTAATGCTCAATTTATGGAGGGTGCCAATAATTTTGGATCTGACTGTGCGGGCTAGTAAGGATTGCATCAACACACAAGGTGTGACAAACTGCTGTAGAAATGACACACAAGGTGTTGTCTGGGTGGAGATGGAGCAGGGAGGATATTAGCAGGAAGTGTTCGAATGAACTAGACTTACTTGAAGGTGAAATTTTCTGTTCACTCTTTTCCTGGGAATTGCTCAGTTCAAGAACCGAGTGTTTTCTCGCCTGACGGAAAGAAAAAACAAACATTTACGACATGATAAAGAGTGCCAATATGTGTGTGAATACTTTGTTTTGAGTTTTTTTTTTATTGTGTAATGTTTATTGAATCATTTTTTAATGTAGACATGACATGATCACATACTGGAACCAGAGGACGGTCATGTGGCCATGATGAAATTGATTAGCTGACTTACTAATTTGATTCATCGATTCTGAATGAACTCAAATGAGTTTGAAATCAGAGTTTAACTGGTGGAGAAAAGGTGATGTGTGGATCCATTACACAGGAAGGAATTATTTATAAGGAGCTGGGCTGATTGGCCGTGTGAACTGCCATGAATTATTTCTGAGGCGTTTAATGAGCACTTCAGATGGCACTGAGTGAGTCAGTGAATGATCAGAATTCAAGCTGAATTGAATTGCAGAGTTCCTTTAGGAAAAATCGGTGCATCAAGGTATTAATGAAAAATTGTGGAGTGCTGAGTTTAGGAACAAGGTTTAAATTGATGCTAAAACAAAATAATGTTTTGATCACCTTCAGTTTTTTTGCTACACCAATACCTGCTATGTCCATATACAATGATCAGGCATAACATTATGACCACCTGCCTAATATTGTACTGGTCCCCCTTTTGCTGCCAAACCAGCCCTGACCCGTTGAGCATGGACTCCACTAGATCCCTGAAGGTGTGCTGTGGTATCTGGCACCAAGATGTTAGCAGCAGATCCTTTAAGTTCTATAAGTTGTGAGGTGGGGCCTCCATGGATCGGACTTGTTTGTCCAGCACATGCCACAGATGCTGGATTGGATTGAGGTCTGGGGAATTTGGAGCCAAGTCAACACCTTATACTCATTGTTGTTCTCATCAAACCATTCCTGAACCATTTTTGCTTTGTGGCACGGTGCATTATCCTGCTGAAAGAGGCCACGGCCATCAGGGAATACCGTTTCCATGAAAGGATGTACATGGTCTGGAACAATGCTTAGGTAGGTGGTACATGTCAAAGTAACATCCACATGGATGGCAGGAGCCAAGGTTTCACAGCAGAATGTTGCCCAAAGCATGACACTGCCTCCACCGGCTCACCTTCTTCCCAAAGTGCATCCTGATGCCATGTGTTCCCCAGGTAAGCGACGCACACGCACCCGGACATTCACGTGATGTAAAAGAAAACCTGATTCATCAGACCATGCCAACTTCTTCCATTGCTCTGTGGTCCAGTTCTGATGCTCACATGCCCATTGTTGGTGCTTTCAGCGGTGCAAGGGGTCAGCATGGGCACCCTGACTGCTCTGCGGCTAAGTAGCCTCATACACAAAATATAGTCCTGCACTGTGTATTCTGACCCCTTTCTATCAGAACCAGCATTAACTTCTTCAGCAATTTGAGTAACAGTAGCTCATCTGTTGGATCGGATCACACGGGTCAGCCTTCACTTCCCACGTGCATCAATGAGCCTTGACCGCCCATGACCCTGTTGCCGGTTCACCACTGTTCCTTCCTTGGACCAATTTTGATAGATACTGACCACAGCAGACTGGGAACACCCCACAAGAGCTGCAGTTTTGGAGTGTTAGTGTTACTAACAGTAACACTAACAGTAACACTAACACTAACAGTAACACTAACACTAACAGTAACACTAACACTAACAGTAACACTAACAGTAACACTAACACTAACACTAACAGTAACACTAACAGTAACACTAACACTAACAGTAACACTAACACTAACAGTAACAGTAACAGTGACACTGACACTAACAGTAACACTAATAGTAACACTAACACTGACAGTAACACTAACACTAACACTAACACTGACACTAACACTAACACTAACACTAACAGTAACAGTAACAGTAACACTGACACTAACACTAACAGTAACACTAACACTGACACTAACACTAACAGTAACAGTAACACTAACACTGACACTAACACTAACAGTAACAGTAACAGTGACACTGACACTAACAGTAACACTAATAGTAACACTAACACTGACAGTAACACTAACACTAACACTAACACTGACACTAACACTAACACTAACACTAACAGTAACAGTAACAGTAACACTGACACTAACACTAACAGTAACACTAACACTGACACTAACACTAACAGTAACAGTAACACTAACACTGACACTAACACTAACAGTAACACTAACACTGACACTAACACTAACAGTAACAGTAACACTAACACTGACACTAACACTAACAGTAACACTAAAAGTAACACTAACACTAACACTGACACTAACACTAACAGTAACACTAATAGTAACACTGACAGTAACAGTAACACTAACACTGACAGTAACACTAACAGTAACACTAATAGTAACAGTAACACTAACACTGACAGTAACAGTAACACTAACAGTAAATTTTAACAAAACGCTCCATGATATTCTGAGGAGTTTATTTTTGGCTGCGTGAATCCAAAACTGTGAATTCCAGGAGGAACTGGTTAATAAGCCCTTCATGCCATATAAACTTTCATATTTCATATACCATTTCAGGAAAAATCAGCTGTCAAAGACTGTTAGTCAATAACTAGTCATAATTAGTCATAACACATACTGTAGGTGACGTAGGTTATGCCTCGGTGTCTGACCACAATTGAACAGAATTGGATTAGCTAATCGGTGCATGTCCACATCGCTGATCTGAGGCAACTTCAAACAATCTTTAAAAAGTTTTCCGTTTTGCATTCGTATTTTATCTTGTATTTTTCTTTACACGACCTAGCCTTCAATCGCTGTGATACTGAACGCATAACTATGTGCACATTTTTTCCCTCAGTAATCTCACAGACAAACAGCACACACATGTCCATACACGTAGCAAAATTCCCACAACTACGCTTCATCAGTCATTTAGACACAATGAGTGCATGTCACACCACAGTGCTGCTGAATTCTTCCCTCTGATGGGGCAGAAGGAGTTGTTCTCATTCTCTATGACAGTAGTTTGGGCTATGAAAAAGTGTGTAATCGTTGCTCAGGTCATATTTTCTATAATGTTTAGTATCAAAGGTGAAGCTGTAAGTTTCCAGACATTTTTATTTTTTTCTGTAACACGACAAGCCGATTAATCATCTTTAAAAGACCATGACAGGTGATGAAGGTCTGTTTATCGTAGCTACAACATTAAGAAATGAAATCAGACAGAAGCCTGAGCTGTCCTTTATCTCTCTACCAATGTTATTATGGAGAGACGTGAATTGCTCACACTCCTTCCCTTTCCCATCAGCCTGCTCACCAGCAGCTAAACACAGTTACGTTACTCTACATACAGAAACCCAACCGTGTCCTGACTTATCTTTTATTTATAGTAATTCATTTTATTTACTGATTGAAAATGTCTGTGATGAATTGATTTCCTGTTTACTGCAAGAAAGGGTTAAATTCTGTGATAGAAATAGGAAGTAAATTTTTGCACTCTGCTGCAACTTGAGTTCATGCAGTTGTGCTGAGTGATCTGATCTCGTCGGCATAGAGCTGTGGTATAAGAAGAATTAAATACTATAGGGCCTGTGGTTACAGAAAAACGATCAACTTCAGAGCGGTAACAGTAACTCCGCTTAGGACGATTTAGGATTATAGTAAATCAGGACCTGAGGTTTTATCTTGCTGAGGAAGTGGAATTTCAAGGGCATAACTGTGTTGTTCCACATGCCCATGTCACATGCATATCAATGATGTTTTTATGCCACAAATGTAGCAAAGAAACAGCCGTTCTGGCTTTCCTGTTTTTGTCAACATGATTTCTGCACTGCTGTTGTCTGTATACACACACACACAGATTTATGTGCAACTGCTTTCATTCTGTTATGTGTAAATGCACAAAAGCGGTGTTCCCGTCTCCCTACTGTACAGTCCTGAGTGTAGAGAGCCTGATAACTACAGCAAAGTTGAAAAATGCTGAAAAACAGTTACACTAGCAGTAACATTAACACTAATAGTAACAGTAACACTAACACGATGTTCAATATATTTTCAATTGCTAAAATGTCTAATTTACCTTCCTCATTTTGTGTTATTGTTGCTTCACAGCATTTTTTATTTTTATTTTTACACATGCCTAGTATTCTGGATGAGTTTCTAGACGTCAAATTCAGCGCAAAAACGGGAAATTGCTCAATTATCTTCTTCCCCAATTATTGTTTACATCCTGAGGATCAGGTTAAAACCAGCTACTACTACTCTTACGAATACCACTACCAACTGTTGAGAAATCATGAATTGTGGTAAATTTAGAGAGCTTTTCTCTATAACAGACACCAGTGATGTCATGAGCATTAACTCTTACGTGCATGAGGTCCATTTTTAGGAAGAGATAAGATCACTTCTGAATCACTCAAGAACCTTCTTGTTATTTAAGCAAAAACATTCTACTGATTCATCATGAGAAATATTACAGCTGAGAGGATCCACGGCCTGTACGGATGATGAGAGAACAGATGGAGGCTGTCATATAGAGGCACAGGCTGTGTGTACAAGTTATTAGAAAGAGTGTAACGATCGTACGAATGGGATCGAAGGACGAATTTTAAAATGAATTGAGGCAACAAGCCTAAATCTAATTGATGATATTAAAAAAATATATATATATTTGTTAAACGTACATCTAAAACCGGGCTATTGAGCTAACTGTCCTTCTGTACATCATTATAGCTAGAGAAATAACTAAACCTTGTAGAAAGTAGGTCAGATGTTGATTACAGGCTGCTAAATCCGCCAAACTGGCTCATGTTTAAGCGCATTATTAAGTATGTATAATTGTTGCATTAAGAACTGCAATCATACAGAATCATACTGTGCTCTTCTTTCCCTTTCGTCTCTGTACCAATGTTGTTGAGATATGCTAATTGCTCACACTCCTTCCCTTTCCCATCAGCAGCTAAACACAGAATTACGTTGCTCTAGATACAGAAACCCAACCGTGTCCTGACTAGGATCTGATAACAGATCCTGTTACCTGTTACAACAGATCCTGTTATACTGATTGAAAATGTTGACAAATCGATTTCCAGTGAAAAAAGTTACGTCCTGTGATGATCCCCATCTGTATATCTAGTTTAGCATGTCAATTCTTAACGTATCTTCATTACTATACATTGATTGTAAATACACAGATAGATTTTTTTTAATCCCTATTTACAATTCCTACTACGCCTGTACATAACAGATCCATTCTCCTGTACGTATCATCCCCACAGCTGTATATCTTTATTGTAATTTATTGTAAATATGCCACTTATGCACTTCTGGTTGGATGCTAACTGCATTTCATTGGCTCTGTACATGTACTCTGGACAATGACAATAAAGTTGAATCTAATTCAAAGAAGTTATGTCTGTGAAATCTGCTTAAATATATTAATAAGTAAATAAAACGACATTATGGTTTTGTCCACAAACTTTTGCACTCAGCTGCAAATGAAGTTCATGTAAATGTGTTTTTGATACGTCAGAGCACGCTTCCTGTTCCAGACTCGATCACAGATCTGACTCCGTGGGCACAGATTTTAGATAGGATTAGAAATCTATAACTGAAACAAAACTGAAATGAAATAAATCAGACGGCTAGGTGACTCATATCCTGCTCCAGTTTCACTCTGTATAAGAGCGCTAGCAGGTCTGTAAGGTGTGAAGCTGCTCACCAGGTTTTGAGCGTCAGGATGAGGTGTGGATCTGCCGGAGGATCTCTGAGGTTTAACATGAACGACACGTTGACTCATCATCAGCGCCTGGTTCTCTCTGCTCAGGACATCGACTCGGTTCTGCAGCTCGCTGTGAGCCTGCCACCACGCGCTCTCACGTCTCTTCAGATGCTCTTTCAGAAACTGGATTTCCTCTCTGAGATCCTTTATACGTATGTAAAAAAAAATAAAGCAACACACACACACACACAATCACATACACACCTAGTCAAATGTCTCATTCATTCAAAAAAAGTTAAATAATTCTATAGACAATATTCGGGACATTATGAAGCAGCGCTCCTGCTGAACATTTCCACTTGTAACACAAATTGTCCATGATAAAAAAAATTTGATATTGATTAAGGATGAAATTCTATATCTGTTCAGAGTTGCATTTTCAGCGTTGTGGAAAATATTAAAACCATTCAAAAGTTTAGATCTAATAGACCAGTACATGTTGCTTCAAACCCTCGTTTATTAATCGTTAATCTCATGCTAGCTAAATATTTTCATACCACAAGAACGTGGATTACAGAATCCTTGATTCTGATTGGTCAGATGTAAGGCACTCGTTATTATCGTTACTATAGTAACAGTTTACACAGGGACTCGCTGTGCTACGTTCACACATACACGTTCATTTCCATTCTAGAAGTGGGCGTGTCTTATCACTTTCGAAACACACCTAGAGCAGATGTTCAGCGTTCTGGATTTGATCTCATGGATCAGATTTAGCGTCAACCTCAAAAACTCCACCCACACACTCCAGAGTAAGTGCAATATTTATTGTAACTGTCCACGTGTGTGAGAATCATTCTGATTGGCTAATGTTGAACGTTGTGCCACGATCAGCTTTAGGGATCCGGCATAGTTTCAGAAACTTGAAGAAATCTTGTTCATGTTCATTGTTCGCAAGCAACAAAAAGATCTACCCCCGTCTTGTTAAGGTGCTGTGTGACATCCTGAGGTGTGTCGTCTGAAGATGGGAAGTTTTGCAGGTTGTCTTTGTCGCTGTTCGAAAAGCGGTCCATTTCACATCTGTGCAAACAAAATACACATGGAATAAGTCATGCACCCGAATCCAAAGCATCAAATACTGGACTAACACTGCAGCCTGAGCTTCGTTCGATAAATAATTAATCTGATAATATGCTGGTAGCATCAGTGCCAGGGATGCCAAAAGGGTTATCAAGCAAATTCATCAGGCTGGATCTATCAATGGACACAAACTGGACTCACAAAAGACTCATTCAGATTCGTTGTTACAGAGAACCATTCGCATTAACATTGTACAATAGTTCACCAGTGTGTGTGTGACAGATGATAACACTCTCACACTGCACTACCTCAATCATTAACATCATTATATTCCAAAATCTCAAGGTGCTTCATATTTATTATCTACTGCCAGTTTGAACATGTGTACTATACTGTAAATACTGAACTAAATCACTACTGCACTACTGATTTCATATCTGCATATCACTACCTTTAATTTAACTTCCTGTATACTGTATGTAAGGTTTTTCTTAGTCTTATATTTGTGTGTGTGTGTATATCTAGTTAATTAATCTTTATTTGTCACATATACACCGATCAGGCATAACATTAAAACCACCTGCCTAATATTGTGTTGGTCCCCCTTTTGCTGCCCAGAATAGCCCTGACCCGTCCTGCACTGTGTATTCTGACCCCTTTCTATCAGAACCAGCATTAACTTCTTCAGCAATTTGAGCAACAGTAGCTCATCTGTTGGATCGGATCACACGGTCCAGCCTTCTCTCCCCATGTGCATCAATGAGCCTTGGCCGCCCATGACCCTGTCACTGGTTCACCACTGTTCCTTCCTTGGACCACTTTTGATAGATACTGACCACTGCAGACCGGGAACACCCCACAAGAGCTGCAGTTTTGGAGATGCTCTGATCCAGTGGTCTAGCCATCACAATTTGGCCCTTCATCAAACTCATTCAAATCCTTACACTTGTCCATTTTTCCTGCTTCTAACATCAACTCTGAGGACAAAATGTTCACTTGCTCTCACTGCTCACAATGTTATGCCTGATTGGTGTACATTACTGCACACTTTCTTTGCATATTCCATCCTTGGAGGGTTGGGATCAGAGCGCAGGGTCAGCCATGATGCAGTGCCCCTTGCGTTGGGGGCCTTGGTGGAGCTGGGGCTTGAACCTGATTAACAACCCAGAGCCCTAAATACTTGAGCTACCACCACCCCAAAACCTGTGCTCCAGGTGAAGTTATGAGGCAATGTATGTATGTCTATATATGTGTATATTCTATATATATGTTATATATTAAATTTTATATTTGTGTGTTGTATCTTGTAACTGACTGAGATGCTGTAACACAAGAATTTTCCTCATGGGATCAATAAAGTCTATCTGTCTCTCTTAAGTATAATAAAGTCTATCTATCTAAGTATAATCTGTTACTCATAAAACTACACTCACCTCTTGCTAACATCAGGGATTCTATTTGTGATTATATTCTATATGATATCATCTGCAGATCTGATCCAGATCCTGAGATATTATACACAACCTGATGAAATTCAGCGCTTTATCCTGCTCTGTTTTCATCTTGTCCATCATCAGGTCATCGCTTGCTCCGTCTCTGATATCCGACCCGGAATTTTCCTGTACTTTCTTCACTGGTTCACTTCCTGAAAAGCAGCAAGATGTATTTTAATTCACTTTAATCACAGCGAGTGCTGATTGTTATGTGAGGAAATAAGGAATGAACCAGTGACAAAGTGTTATTATTTGTGTGTCACCGATTACCTCGAACTCTCAAACTGTATGACGTGCAGACACATGAACACACACATGAACACACACACACACATCAACTACTTCCTGGACTCTTTAAAAGAGACTATTAAATACCTTTTGAAGTATAAGCTCTGTGTTTTGTATACCAGTCTTTGCTAAGCCTTTAGTCATTTTGATTTTCCTGGATTTCGACATCGATTCTGGTTTTCTCGTTTGATTCTCTCTCTCTCTCTCTCTCTCTCTCTTCACATGAACAGCCTGGAGATACATCCCTGTAGATGGTACCACTCATGGGGACATGATATATATATATATTCTTGTAAAACTGCTATGGGACAATTTCAGTTGTTAAAAGCACTATAGAAATCGAGTCAAATTGAACTGAATTGGCTCTGCACACAGAAACATATGTCTGATGAACTGATTTCCTGTTTGTGGCAGTAAAGGGTTACATTCTGTAAAAAAAGTCTGTGAAAATCAGTGTCTGTGAAATCTGATTTTATAAAAACACTATCTTTATCTTCATCTTTTTCTCCACAGTGTGCACAAACTCTTCCACTCCACTGCACATGAAGTTCATGCAAATGTGTTGATTTAATCTTTCCATAAATTTCCTCTTGGATATGTTAGACTTAAGTCACACTTCCTGTTCCAGACTGAATCACACATCTGACTCCCTGGGCAGTACTAAGCACTACTCCTACTATTAGGTACTACAGCAAATCATCAACTCTAACAATGTTTCAGTTTCATGATGAAATTTCATACTTTTTATCTGCCTATAGATAAATGATTTTTAGTCATTTTTCTTTTCTTTCAATCGTTCTTTAGCTCTAATACCAGGACATTGATCTCAAATCTCTAAAATGAACATCCCAAGATGTTTTACTAATGAAAACTTCCATCGTGAATCTTTGGCCAAATCATCAAGACAGCGTTGATGGAAAAAAGATGTACAGTAATCAAACTTATAAGACTCCTATGTTCAGATTTTCAGATTTTGTTAAATGACTTCTTCTGTGTTTATAGTATTCCCTTGAGTAGTCCTTTAAAGCATAATATCATAATAAACAAACTGTATTATGTGCTCTGTAATACTGATAATACTGTAATAAAGCTTTGTGGGAATGTGGTAGTTTAGTGGTTAAGGTGTTGGACTACTGGTCAGAAGGTTGTGAGTTTGAATCCCAGGTCCATCAAGCTGCCACTGCTGGGCCCCTGAGCCAGGCCCTTAACCTTCAGATGTACAAAATGAGACAAAAATGGAAGTTGCTTTGGATACAGATGTCTGCCAAATGGCAGAAATGTAAATACAATATTTAATGATTGTAAATAAATCCATAGTAAAACTACCTTGTGTGTGTCTTGTGTGTGGATGATGTAAATGAATGTTCCTCTGCTATATTTCGTGATAAATGAGTTATTTGAACCAATGATTCTGCAATTCTTTAAAGCTATAAATGAACAATGCAGTGTTTTGAACATCTACAGACTGTGTTACGAGTGATGACCGAATGTTTTAAAAAATGACATCAAGATCCTACAATTAGTGCCAAAGAGATCGTAAAAAACTGTTCATTTCCTAACCAGCTTTACATTTTTCGCTACCTTTATGGTATTAGCATCAAGGCAGAGATATAAAGTTTTTATTACATCTTCTTCTTTCAGCTTTTCCCTTCAGAGCGAATCATCTCTCTCCACCTATCCCTATCTTCTGCACACTCAACACTAGCTTCATATCCTCATTTATTCCATCCATATACCTCCTCTTTGGCCTTCCTCTTTACTTCCTACCTGGCAGCTCCATGTCCAACATTCTCCTACCGATATACTCACTCTCCCTCCTCTGAACATGTCCAAACCATCTTAATCTGACCTCCCTAACTTTGTCCCCCAAACGTCCAACATGAGCCATCCCTCTGATGTACTCATTCCTAATCCTGTCCAACCGTGTCACTCCCAAAGAGAACCTCAACATCTTCAGCTCTGCTACCTCCAGCTCTGACTCCTGTCTCTTCCTCAGTGACTCACTGTCTCTAAACCATACAGCATGGCCGGTCTCACAACTGTCTTGTACACCTTCCCCTTGAAGGTGATATTTTTCTATCATACAGAACTCCCGACATCTTTCTCTATCCATTCCAACCTGCTTCTTTACGATTTTCCCACACTGTCCATTACTTTGGACTGGTGAACCCAAGTACTTAAACTCCTGTTCCACTTCCCTTGCTTTCATTCACAGACGTTTTTAAAAAAGTATTAAATGCATCCTTCCATAAACCTCTCACAGAAAACCTGAGTGTTACTACACAAACCATACACCGAGCGCTTAGACCTCTTAACCAATCAGAATTGAGAAAGTTTAAAGATCTAAAACCTCACCGTTTATTAAGCGTCGAGTTCCTGACGCTTTCTCCCAGAGCTCGTTGTCTGGTTTGGTTTTTCCTGGAGATTTCACTTGAGGGAAAATCCTAGTGAGGAGCGAGGATCTCCTGGTGCTGAAGTGTGTAACCTCAGCGCTGGTCTCTTTTGGAGATCTTTGTGAGGAAGGTTTATGTGGTTCAGACCAGCAAAATTGCTGCAGCTCAGAGTCGCTTCTGTCTTCAGATCCGGATGAAGTGGAAAGTTGAGATGAGAAGCAGCGTGGAGCTGGTGGAAAGTCGTTTGTTCCAGCATCACTCGGAGCGTCGCTGGCGTAATCCTCGTCAGATAGATCCAGCTTGTGGTTTGAGTTTCTTCTTGAGGGATCAGGAAGTTTGGGATCATCCTCAGTACTGGTGCTGTCACCACCAGAAGAGCTCTGGAGGAGCAACTGCTTTATTTCAGTGGTCAAGCTTAGCGTCTTGGTCGTAGCTTCCTCCAGATCATACACTCGAACAATGCGATCGTTTACCGTTTTGAAGCCAATTTTTTCTTCAGGAAGAGGAATCTTTGGAGCCACTTTTCTGGCAGAAAGCAACACATCTCCATTCTGCAACTTTGTTCGATTTGGCTGCTTGGAAGGTTCTTCAGTTTTTAAAGAAGCATGTTTCTTGCGATCTAAATCCAAAGATTTGGCACCGTGTGAAGGAACGTTGTTCCTCAATAGGTTCTCCTGACCAGATCTCTGCTCAGACCACTTCATGTTCCCTTTTTTCATTAAGCGCAGGTTCTCCAGAGCAGAGCTGCTGCTTTGTGGAGTATGAGGGCTACGGTTCATCCAGCTACTTTGGTCACCGTGCTGGACAGGTGATGATGTTGAGGGTCTGTGAATCTTTGTTGACGCTGTGCTCTTGGAGGCTGCTTGCATTTTCTGGATGTTGTCTTTACTATGGTTGATTCTAGATTTTCCATCACCTTTACGCAGGAAATTCCTTTTCTCTGCTGTTCTGAGCTGCAACAAAGGAATAATAAACTTCCACCAGTATTGCAATAAATCACACATATTAAAGAAAAGCAGCATGTTAATCATTACAGTTAGCATGTAATCTTCAGAGGTAGAAAAAGCTAGGTGATTTTTGGGGTGTTTTTTGTTGACAGATTGGTGACGTGGGTGATCTGTTCTATTTTTAGCTCAAGCTTGGTGGCACGACTTCCTGTGAGGAGCCTTGACATGGAATGCTTGGCTTGGGTCAGTTGTTTGTAAGCAGCCATACAGTGTACATACGCTTCATATTGGGAATATTGGTCATATTTTTGGGCGGCTGGAACGGATGATCTGCATTTACATTATTTCTGATGGGAGAATTCGTTTCACAATACACATTTTCACCTTAAGAACTCTCCTCCAGAACGAATTAAATCCATACGCTTAGGTTCCACTGCATTTTGTAATCTGCTTATAGTGCCACTGTTTATTCCGTGAGAGAGATGCAGCGGCGCTTTAGTCCTTTAATCAGTGCTTTTTTTTTTCCAAATGGCTTTTACAAACCACCCGATATCTTGCTAACTGGCCGAACCGAGTCTGTGCTGTACCTCAGCGTCACGCCTCTGCATTGCATTCTGGGATTCTAAAATTTTGTCTCCAATATTTCTACCACTCTAAAATGATGCATAAGAGAAGAAAAGCTCTTGCTCTTTTCTTAATATTTAAAAGAAACCTGATCATGATCACATGAAAATACATTTTTTCTCCTGTTTATTCCAGACTGAAGATGTAAATTAGCACCAGAGACCCTAAACAAGACATCAGAAATATTTCAATATAAACATATTTAATATTCGCTTCAACGTTTTGTTTTATTTTCTTACTTGTTTATCCTTTTTTATGAACTCTTCATCCAATTTGAGCTTCTCTTCAACAAATTCTTCGAAAGTCTTCTCCATTTCTTTGAGTCCAGGCCGAATAGGTCTGGGTTATAAATAAAATCTCACTAACAATGTCACGGTTTCACAAAATTCTTCCAAATACTTGTATGAAATTGAGATTAATTGTTATTATATGATCCTGCTGTGAATCAGAATGAATCCATTCTCCTGAAATGTACAGGTTGTTGATCTGGTGTGTTTTAGTGAGCTTCACCTTTCCTCTGGATTCGCAGGGACTTTTCTCCTGACACCAAAAGGACTGACCGTTCCCGTTTCCTCCCCCGGCTCGCTATTCTCCTCTTTAATAGGAGATAAACGTGTCTGCTCTGTTCCGTCCGTCTGTACAGACGTGTGGTCTGGAAAAAAACAAAACAAGAACTACTGTTAGAGCTTATCCCAGGATTTAATCCACAGGTACACTGTAATGAGCAGAAACCTCCCTCTTCCTCTTTACTCTCAACAGAGAAATGTAAACATGTGAGGTTTATTTTTAATCCTTTTTATTTGAATTTTCTGAAACGGTTATAAACAGCTGTATTTAAACCGGATTAAACCCGGATCAGTGTGTTTCTCTGTGTGTAGGAAGGGCATTGTGTCGCATTCTCCACTAGAAGAGGGCACTTCAACATGGTGATACATAACATCTCATCAGGCTGGTATTACAGCACTTAAGAAAGAAAGAAAGAAAGAAAGAAAGAAAGAAAAAAGAGAAAGACGGACAGAGATAGAAAGAAAGACAGACAGGCAGAAAGAAAGAAAGAAAGAAAGAAAGAAAGAAAGAAAGAAAGAAAGAAAGAAAGAAAGAAAGGCAGAAAGACAGGCAGAAAGACAGAAAGACAGGCAGAAAGACAGAAAGAAAGAAAGAAAGAAAGAAAAAGAAAGAAAGACAGACAGACAGACAGACAGACAGACAGAAAGAAAGAAAGAAAGAAAGAAAGAAAGAAAGAAAGAAAGAAAGGCAGACAGACAGACAGACAGACAGACAGACAGACAGACAGAAAGAAAGAAAGAAAGAAAGAAAGAAAGAAAGAAAGAAAGAAAGAAAGAAAGAAAGAAAGACAGGCAGAAAGAAAGACAGGCAGAAAGACAGGCAGACAGGCAGAAAGAAAGATAGAAAGATAGACAGATAGAAAGAAAGACAGACAGACAGAGAAAAAAAGGCAGACAGGCAGAAAGAAAGATAGAAAGACAGACAGAAAGAAAGAAAGAAAGAAAGAAAGAAAGAAAGAAAGAAAGAAAGACAGACAGACAGAAAAAAAGGCAGACAGGCAGAGAGAAAGAAAGAAAGACAGACAGAGACAGACAGACAGACAGACAGACAGAGACAGACAGACAGACAGACAGACAGACAGACAGACAGAAAGAAAGAAAGAAAGTTTAGTTTAGTATTTTTTATGATTGTATGAAATCTTTTCTCTGTATTCTGGAAATCGAGCCGAAGATCAAAACATCTTTGTTTTTAAATTGATAAAATTTCTGATTCCGGACCTCGAGCTGTTACTAAACTAAATCTGAATGTGAACCTTTTTCGTCTTTTTCGTGCCCCACAGGCTCTGACCACAGGCTCTGACCTGTTCACATCTACTCATTTTCTCAGCAGTGCTCTTATCTCAGCGTTACATCCCAGTAAAGTCGACACGGCTATAAATCACCGTATGACCAGTACCCGACCCTGTTACACCATTTTCATGCGTTTCTGCTGTAAATCTTCTAATTTTACGCTTGGCGTGCTTGAGAAAACACACACACAAGTTTACAGTAAAAATCACTTGTTCTTTCCATGTGATCCTTATTGCACAAGCATGAACACATCATCAGAGGCTGGTGCAACGTCAGGAAAACCCCAGAGAACCGGCTGAATGGAGATCAGGAAGAAATATAAACGCTCACAGATGACAAACTGGGACTCTGACTAGTCCTAGAGTAGCTCAAGGGACTGATGACTATTTTTTTGTTGTTGTTCCTCTGTTGTGTTTGTTCTCGGTTGTTCTCTCTTGCTGAGTGGCTGCATAACTCTCGAGCCTGTTGTGACGTGCCTCCTCAGGCACGGGAAGTGCTCCGGCAACAAGTCTGAGCAACTTTAAGCGACGGTGCGGAGTCACACGGGAGTGCAGCTCGGGAAAGACCCAGCAGTATGTCTTGAGATCTTAAAAGAATGCAAGAAGACTTTTTCGCTTTCTAGCATCTGTGATCATTCCAGGACATTCCCGAGATATCAGATTAACGAGGCTACGGATAAAAAAATGGAGTACCACCCAAGCGACAACTGTACAGCTGGAAGTAAGGATCTGTACAAGTTCTACTTCTCGGTGATGATCATGGAGTTTATCCTGGCTCTTCCTCTGAACCTCAGCGTGATCTACCTCTTCATTTTTAAACTCAAATTCTGGAAATCTAAAAGCAATAACATTTTTCTCTTCAATCTGGTCCTGGCGGATATCCTGCTGCTGATCTGTTTGCCGGTCAGGGCGTACTACTTCCAGCGTGGGGAGAGACGGAGTAACAACAAGACCTTGTGCCAGTCGGTTCTCTTCATGCTCTTCTTAAACCGAGGAGCAAGTATCGCCTTCCTGACCATCATCTCCATTAACCGTTACTTCAGCGTGGTTCACCCTGGCATTAAGAACCCCTTCAAGATCAGGAAAAGAAGCATTCTCATCTCCGTTCTGGTCTGGGTCGTGCTCTTGCCTCTGACCATCCCATCCCTGCTGACCTCCTTCGAGTGCTGCAACGACGACATGGACAAGACGCCCAACAAAGAGAACGACATCACTATCACCTTCAGAGAGCTGGTGTTTTTCACGCCAGTTCTCATTCCATCTATCATCCTGGTCTACTGTACTATCAGGATCACCAACAGGCTGAAGGAGAAGACGGTCGGCGACAGGACCAAGCTGAGAAGAGCCGTCTTCCTGGTCACTCTGGTCGTCTTGGTGTTTGTTTTCTGCTTTTGGCCGTCTGCTATTTCGAGGTTGGTCCTGCTGATGTTTAGACGCCAGAAGTTTCAGACAGCGGAGGAAATCGCCGTCCAGGTCTACGACGGACTCATGTGCCTCTCGTATCTGGATTGCCTCCTGGACCCCATCGTCTACTGCCTGAGCAGTACTAAGTTTAAACACGTGTACATGTCCACCTATTTGCCTTTCCTGATGAAAGGACACCACGTGGAACATCACTGAAACCTCATCGTGTGCACAAACGTGTGAATCTTTAAAAAGAAATAAAACCCTAAAGCTTGAACTTCACCAAAAAAATTCAAGTCTTATGGGTACTCTTTCAAACTGTGAGGATTTGTGTTCATTCACGTCCGAGTTAAAAACAAACAAAAGCATTGCATTCATGGGTCACTCTTTAGATCTGTTTAAAAAATGTTTTATTTATACAGTGACATGTATACCATGTGCTATAATCCCTTTCGCATTTCATTTTCATTCTCATTAAACATGCTGTTTTATTATTATTTTTTTGTACTCAAAAAGGTGTTGTTTTTATTTATTTAAATGACTATAAATTGCTGCTTGCGGTGATCGAAATGTAAAAAACTTTTTAAAGAAATATCAGAGCTGTGATGGACAGAGTCACACGTCAGAGAGCTGAGTCGTTAAATCGTGAATTGTTATGGTGGGAAAAACTTGGAGCTGTATTCAGAGTGAAGAAATTCAGGACTCAGGACATGCAAGTTTACATGCAGGAGGCGTGTAAGGTTTTTTTTTTCTTTCTTTGAAAATAAAGGTGTCTCTCAAAATGTGAGGCATAATTCTGTCCTTGGGAGCGTGATAAAATAGCCTACAGTCTTCCTTTGTGCTTCAGTTAATATCGTATAGCTGCTTTGTAAGCTGTGCACTCAATCAAGTATTATTCTAGAAGCTGCTAAATGTAATTATTAGTTATAGTAATCATAATCATAATAATAATAATAATAATAATGCTGACAATGAGATACTCATGCAGCAATGTTCTGACAATATACTAAACAACTTTTAGATTTTTTAAAAAATGTTTACCGCCTTCTCATTCATATCACACACACACACTTTATTTATTTATTTATTTTTTATTATTATTTTTTAAACATTTTTATGCAACAAAAACAGAGAACTGTGTATTTTTTATACCACAAATATTAATTCAGAAAATATTTCTACTAAAGACTAATTAATTAAGACTAATAAATAATCAATGATTTTACAAACGGAATTAATTTGTTCTACCCTTAAATTTATTAGAATGTATAGTAAGGTTTGGCTTATTATTTTATTTTATTTTATTTTATTTTATTTTACAGGACCAAAAAAGTGATCTGTGTCTTTAGTCCATATTTTCAAACCTTGCTTTTTTCCCCACAAATATTAATGCAATTATTTCATAAAGTCTGATGAATAAAAACTTACAGTTAATTAAGACTAATAAATAATCAGTGATTTTACAAACTGAATTAATTTGTTTTACCCTTAAATTTATTAGAAAGTACAGTAAGGTTTGGATTATTATTATTATTATTATATTTATTTTTACAGCAACAAAAAAGTGATCTGTGTCTTTAGTCCACATTTTCTATCCTTGCTTTATTCCCAGAAAATATTAATGTAATTATTTCATGAAATATTTTTACTAAAGTCTGATGAATAAAAACGTATAGTTAACTAAAACAAATAAATAGTCAGTGATTAAAACTGAATTAATTTGTTTTACCTTTTAATTCTTTAAAATGTTCAGTAAGGTTATGGTTATTTCTCTGTTTTTATTTTAATTTTTTTTTACATTTTTTACATTTAACAGCACCAAAAAAAAAAAAAAGCCTCTGTCTTTAGTCCATATTTTCTATCCTTGTTTTTCCCCCACAGATATTAATGCAATTATTTAATATTATATTTCTAGTAAAGACTCACTCAAAATTAATTAAGCCTAATAAACAGTAAATAAATTTACAAAATGAATTAATTTAGTTTTAGATTACGTAGTATACATAGTAGCTAATAATAAACATTAACTAGAATGCTTCTGCTTAAAAAAATCGGGCGAATCATACAGCTGATGACTTCCGCAAACACGGAACCTGATTCTGAATACACACATCATTCCCTGATCATATATACTGATATAACAGTGGTTTGGTTAATATTTTAACCAGAGACCACAGTGGAGGTTAATATAAAGCTCATATAAAAGTCAGGACTTTGTAGTGTTTCAGAAGTATTTCTGTTTTTCTCTAGACTACTAGGAGCAATAATGGTTCATTTGTTCCCATAGAAATGTTTGTATTTTCAAAGTAAATGTTGATATCAAACCCATTTCTGCTCTCTGAGATGTTCCGAGTGCTTGTTCATCTAAAACGCAGCTCAGATTTCATCTTCAACCAGTAAAATTCTGTGTAAGGTTCTCCGACAGAGGGAAAAACACACGTCTAAAACACACTGAAAGCCGACGGACTCCAAACAGCCAAATTTCCCATAAGAGGATTGTGGTAAGAACGGGTTAAATGTATGATTCAGGAATTCAACCTGTTAATAAAAACACCTGTGAAATGAATAAACGTATGTGAATCATTCTTGTTTCAGGCTCAGATTTGTTGTGTGGATGAGGTGCTGTCAGATTAGTGTTCCTTCACAGTAAAATCAACACCAGTGTGACCCTTCAACACTATTATACATGCACTTTTGAACCTCTTTGACCCCTAGATTCAGATCCAGAGCATGTTCTGATATCATGTATGAGATGATGAGGATTGAAAGTGAAGTGTGTAGAAATGTGAGTAAGTTGTATTCAGATCCTACCTGGGCTCCATGTGAGCTGAGGACCACAGCTTGGGACTTCCTGCTCCACTCCTGCTCTCATAATAACACACTTCTTACAGTCTATTAGCCCTTCAGAGTGAGAGAGCGGATCTGTATCCGGACGCTGTGAGAGTGAATACGCCTGGGGTAAGAAAGCCGGGGACAGCATCAGCCCTGAAAGAGAACCGAGACACACTTGAAGGGATAAGTTTGATCCACTAATTCCAGGTCCATCAAGCTGTCACTGCTGGACCAATGACCAAAGCCCTTAGCCCTCAATTGCTCAGTTGCATAAAATGAGATGAAATGTAAGTCGATCTGGATAAGGACGTCTGCTAAATGCCGGAAATCTAATGTGAATGTAAATGGATACATTTAATCTTAAACTTTTTGTCTAATATTTATCTTGAAATTTTTGTCTACATTAATCTTGAACATTTTGTCTAATATTTCATCTTGAACATTTTGTCTAATATTAAATCTTGAATTTTTTGTCTACTATTAATTCTTGAATTTTTTTGTCTAATATTAAATCTTGAATTTGTTATCTAATATTAAATCTTGAATTTTTTTGTCTAATATTAAATCTTGAACTTTTTGTCTAATATTTAATCTTGAATTTTTTTGTCTAATATTTAATCCTGAACTTTTTGTCTAATATTTAATCTTGAACTTTTTGGTTAATATTTATCTTGAAATTTTTGTCTAATATTTAATCTTGAACTTTTTGTCTAATATTTAATCTTGAACTTTTTGTCTAATATTTAATCTTGAACTTTTTGTCTAATATTAAATCTTGAACTTTTTGTCTAATATTAAATCTTGAATTTTCTGTTTAATATTAATTCTTGAATTTTTTGTCTAATAATAAATCTTGATTTTTTGTCTAATAATAAATCTTGATTTTTTGTCTAATATTAAATCTTGAACTTTTTGTCTAATATTTAATCTTGAAATTTTTTGTCTAATATTTAATCCTGAATTTTTTGTCTAATATTTAATCTTGAACTTTTTGGTTAATATTTATCTTGAAATTTTTGTCTAATATTAAATCTTGAACTTTTTGTCTAATATTTAATCTTGAACTTTTTGTCTAATATTAAATCTTGAATTTTCTGCTTAATATTAATTCTTGAATTTTCTGTTTAATATTAATTCTTGAATTTTTTGTCTAATAATAAATCTTGAATTTTTTGTCTAATATTAAATCTTGAACTTTTTGTCTAATATTTAATCTTGAACTTTTTGTCTAATATTAAATCTTGAATTTTCTGCTTAATATTAATTCTTGAATTTTCTGTTTAATATTAATTCTTGAATTTTTTGCCTAATAATAAATCTTTTTGGTTAATAATTATCTTGAAATTTTTGTCTAATAATAAAACTTGAACTTTTTGACTAATATTTAATCTTGAACTTTTTGGTTAATATTTATCTTGAAATTTTTGTCTAATATTAAATCTTGAACTTTTTGTCTAATATTTAATCTTGAACCTTTTGTCTAATATTAAATCTTGAATTTTCTGTTTAATATTAATTCTTGAATTTTTTGTCTAATAATAAAACTTGAATTTTTTGTCTAATATTTAACCTTGAACTTTTTGGTTAATATTAATCTTGTACTTTTTGTCTAACATTAATCTTGAACTTTTTGGTTAATATTAATCTTGAACTTTTTGTCTAACATTAATCTTGAACTTTTTGGTTAATATTAATCTTGTACTTTTTGTCTAACATTAATCTTGAACTTTTTGGTTAATATTAATCTTGTACTTTTTGTCTAACATTAATCTTGAACTTTTTGGTTAATATTAATCTTGAACTTTTTGTCTAACATTAATCTTGAACTTTTTGGTTAATATTAATCTTGTACTTTTTGTCTAACATTAATCTTGAACTTTTTGGTTAATATTAATCTTGTACTTTTTGTCTAACATTAATCTTGAACTTTTTGGTTAATATTAATCTTGAACTTTTTGTCTAACATTAATCTTGTACTTTTTGTCTAATATTAAATCTTGAAATTTTTGTACTATGTTACTATTATTAAAAGCGCTATACAAATAAAATTGAATAGATTCGAACCTCGTGTTGGATAATCATGAGTGTTAAGACTGTGTTTATGTTGTCACTCTAATGTGTCACCCGATTAACTCCTAAGCTTTGTGACAGGAAGTGGTTTGGTGAATTAAGTGACGTCAAATCATCAAGTCCCAACAATCCAAATAAAAAAAAATACTAATAATTCTGTGCAATATAGAAGTGTCCGGGTTTGTGGGTAAATGTTTTTTTGTTTGGGTTTTTTTTTTTTTTTACATTTTTTAGATTTTTTCTCTATGTTTAAACTCATATCTCGTGACAAGATCTCATTCTACATGATGTTTTTTTCCCCAGTATTTGAGTTGAGTCAGTTACAACAAGCCTCTTCATGACGGAAGATGAAGTTCAGTCCAGCAAGTAATCACCAGGGAACAGTCTGCCTTCAGGGTTGCCAGATACATCACTCATTAAAACACACACACACACACGTCTTATATTACATCAGTGTGGATTCTGGATTAATCAAAAGGTGTTAATTAATACCACAAGTTTATATTAATGCATTAAATAAATCCAAATTTGAATGTGGCATATGTGATATCAAACATTAAGGCAATCACATGCTGGGGTTCAAGCAAACTGTCATTTGGTTGCGCAATAAACACACACACACACAGATAGATTTAAAGATATAAAAAGTGTAGCATTAAGATGTTATGCTGTGTGTGTGTGTGTTTCAAAATATAAAGATATATGTGTGTGTCATAACTGTATATCATAATCCAACCAAATTACCTTTATGATGTAAATTATCATGATATCAAATGATAAGGCTATCAAATGAAGGGTTTAAGATAACAACTATTATTCAGTTGTGCAAGAAACACACACACACATCTATCTCTTTATTTCCTTTATATATATATATATATATGTGTGTGTATTACATAACTGAATATATCATATCAAACACTTAGTTTAGTTTTGCAATAAACACACACATCTATCTATCTATCTATCTATAAATCTGTCTATCATATTACTGATATAGATATAAAGGATATAAAGAGATAGGTGCGTACGTGTGTGTGTTTGTGTGTGTGTGTGTGACAGTTTGCTTGAACCCTAGCATATAACATTCTTAGTGGTTGATATCATATATTCAGTTATGTAACACACACACACACACACACACACACGCCCACAAGTGAATTGAGCAGTGTTAAATGGGTCAGGAACTCCTGCTACATTAATACAGGGCTTGTGATCATATTATGAGTGTATTTGATGAGAGTTCTGGTGTAAAAGTTCTGGTTTTTCCACAGCTGATGTTTATAGACTTTCTGCTGGAGGCGAGGGCTGAACTGCTGATTCTCAGGGTTTAGGCTGTCAGTCTCAGCTCATGCGTCAACACTCACATGTTCAGACTCATTCGCCTCTATTTTTACCCATCAGCCCTTCTTTACTGTGTCTGGAGTCAAGCCACGAGCCTCGTCTGTCATAATTATATCTTTTTATTCCGTTAATATAAACATGTCTCTTTACACTGAGAGCCACTGCTGGGTTCAGGTTTCAGCTAAGAGTTCAATAGTTCACCTCCACAAGGAGAAAGAATTCAAAAGGAAAGAAAGAAAGAAAGAAAGAAAGAAAGAAAGAAAGAAAGAAAGAAAGAAAGAAAGAAAGAAAGAAAGAAAGAAAGAAAGAAAGAAAGAAATGGAAAGAATGATTTTTCATTAAAGAAAAGTTAAAAAGGAATAAATGATGTTCAAAAGAAATAAAGAAAAAGAAAGAATGATGTTTTATATAAAAAAAAGAATTAAAAAAGAAGAAAAAAGAAGAGATGTTCAAAATAAAGAAAGAAAGTAATCATGATGCTCAATAAATGGAATAAAATAATAGAAATAAAACTAAAAGAAGAATATTGGAATGAAAAAACAAACAAACAAACAAGAAAACATCGTGCTTAAGAAAAGGTAAGAGAAGGAATGCTGAAAGGAAAGAAGGACAGTTTTTTTCTGCTCTTCTCAAACACACCCCAGTGACCAGAACTAGTGAAGTTAGTTAGATTTATATTTAGGGTTAAAATGCCTTGTTATATAAATCAGGTTCATTATTCAGAATGTTTAAGTGATCTCTTTTTTTGTTTTGTTTTCTTCTGGTTTTGTTTTGTTTTGTTTTTTTTATTTTTGTTTTGTTTTTATTTTTTTTGTTTTGTTTTTTTAAATTTTTTTGTTTTGTTTTGTTTTTTTATTTTGTTTTGGTTTGTTTAGTTTTTTGTTTTGTTTTGTTCACCTGGACTGAAGAAGTTGAGTAGTGCAGTCTGCTCATGTAGAGCTTTCTGGAGCTGCTTCACCTGCATCTGTAAGTGTTGCTGAACACACACACACACACACACACAATAATTAATACAATATATATATATATATATAATATAACATATATATAATTATAATCCTGGCCTTTTGTAGGTGATCTAACAGGATAAATATTTATTTATTTATTTATTTTTATTATTTATTTTCATACTGTTAATGAAGTGGTGATACTATAATATTAGAATAATTAAAGGAATTTAATTATAAAAATAATCTAAAAATAGAAAGATAATAGAAAATAAACAGGCTAATAAATAAACAAATAAAAATAAAATTTTATGCAGAAAATGTGAATAATAATGACAAATTAAATATTTATACAAAATAAAGAATATATACATATATATACAAAAAATACAGAATAGCTTAATAAAATTCACAAATTTAAATAATATTTAATTTTTTTCAGTTATTTTATGTTTAATTCTTGCAATGTGTGTGTGTGCGTGCGCGTGTGTGTAAGATAGCTGGCTCCTCAGTATAATAATCTATATTATTATAGATATTATTATATATATAGATTATTATGATGTGGGTGTGTCTGTGTGAACATTATGACAGTGTGTGTGTAAGATAGCTGGCTCCTCAGTATAATAATCTATATTATTATAGATATTATTATATATATAGATTATTATGATGTGGGTGTGTCTGTGTGAACATTATGACAGTGTGTGTGTGTGTGTGTGTATAGAGTAGCTCCTGACCTCTACCTCCCGGGTGGTGCTGTGGCTGTGTGGATGTTGGTAGCCCTGTGGGATCAGGTGAGACTGCAGCGCCCCCTGGTGGACTCTCTGACTCACTGACTCACAGAGAGGAAGAGGAGGAGGCTGAGAGGAAGGAGGAAGATCCTGCTGTTGCTGCTTTAGTGTCTCTTCACTCACAGCCATCCCACTCGACTCAGGATTCCTGTCAGGGTCACATCCTGCAGGGCTTCTCCCGGGGGGAGGGATTCTCACTGACACTGACCTGGAGAAACTGAAGAGAGAGAGAGAGAGAGAGAGAGAGACTTTGACTTTTGATGGTCATTTATTAAATCCAATTATTCGTTCACTTTAGCAGCAAATTTCACAAGGGAAATTGAGTAAATAAATAGTTAAATAATTAAATAAATAAAGTAGTCCATTTATAAAGATAAATAGATAAATAAATAAATAAATAAATAAATAGATAAATAAATAAATAAATAAATAAATAAATGGCACATCAAAAACCTAGTTAAAAAACTATTAAAATACACAGGAAGTTAAAATAAAAGTTCATCCAAACTCACGTGCAAACAGCAGTTCATCATTTAAAACAGTGCACACGGCTCCCCCATAACACCACATCAGCTGGAACTTTTCAAGGTCATTCATACTTTTATAAAAGTTGAAATCAACAAAGACCCTTGTTCTGACCAGTCTCTGAAAGATTACAGTAACATCATGTTGTGTGTTCTGTGTCACTTTGTTCTTTCTGCTGGTGTAGATGGCCAGTTTCGCCTGGCCCAGGATAAAATTGACCAGCTGACACTTGAACCTTTCTTTTCTGGTGTATTTAAAACCAAGGATAAAAACCTGTGGGGTAAAAACCGTGTTAAAACACTCGCTAAAACACTAAAAAGTGGACGAAGTCTAAAACAGTTCATAAAAGCATGAAACACTGTCTCCCTCTGTAAACAAAAAGGACACTCATGTGTGACCTCTGGGTTTAAAATACAGATAAAAGCATTAACAGAGACAATGCCATGCAGTATTCTCCACTGCAGGTCACCTGTTCTTTTAGTTAACGGTGGTTTGTACAACGTTCGCCACTCTGGCTTTACATCATCATTCAGCCCAAGGACACTGCGCCAGGGCGTGTCTGCCCTCCCGTCTAGCCATCTCTTGTTGTAAACTTTTACACACAGTTTACAGAGGCTCTTACCCGAGGCTATGTTAAGGCCTATAGCTGTTCTTTCCCCATCTCCGAGGAGGGGACCTGAGACCTCTGACAGATTAGGTACAAGAGAAAGAACTGGATTGGGCTCACCTTCCTCAGAGCTGACCACCCCAGCGCAGTAGTCCCTGAGCTGCATGCGCTCTTCAGATGTAAGTGCTGATCTCTACCTCTGTAAAAGCTGTGCAACCACACGTACAGACTTTACCCCTAGCTTTGTTGCTACATCGTCTGAGTGAGCAAAGTCCGGTCCTGACAGTTGCACCAACTGTCGTAGTGTTACAGTCCTTGTGGAGATCAATGCTCTGGTTAAGGCTGGAGAGATCCTGCTGGTGACATCCAGCCGAGCGCCATGGATGAGAGGTTCATCGAGAAGCCAGCACAGTGACGAACAGTCTTCCTTCTGCAATCTGAACTGGTTAAAAACTTTAAAAATACCTTGAGAAAAAGCTGGTAATCCAGTTAAGCTTAGTTGCTTTGTGTCCATTAAAAACAGTGACCTGTCCAGACCCCATCCTCCCACTGTGCGTAGTATTCCGTTCGCAGCTGCTCTCCATGAGAGGTTCTCTGGGCCAGCTTCTGTACATGACAAAGACGAAAGGCCACAGTCCTGCTGGATAAGTGGATAAGTCCTTGTCCGCTCTCTTCCTTGGGTAGGTATAGAATGCTTTGTGGTAACCAGTGCAGCTTGTCCCAGAAGAAGTCCACCATCATGGCGCTTATGCTCGCCTTCAACACTTCCAGCAAGTCCTGCCCTATCACTGACCAGAAAGCCTTAAAAAACTCCACCGAAAGCCCATCGATTCCAGGTGACCGCCCATTTTGCATGCTGTTGATTGCAACCTCCAACTCATTGAGGGTCAGCTCCCTGTCCAGTTCCCTAGCTGAATCATCAGTTATTTTAGGAAGATTCCTGACAAAATCTTCCTCCACCTCCTGCACAGCTGCGGGCTCACTCCTGTACGCAAAGCATGTATGAACCTTTTCTGTCCATTTTTTTTCTCAAGACTAAAGAAGAACTTGGAAGGAGCGTCCATCTCTGTTAAGTTTTTAAAGCGCGAGCGGACCAGCGCCCCCTGCACTGTTGTGTCCAACAACTCACCCAACGCATGTTTTTTCTTTTTGAGAGCCTCAATATGGCCTCGATTTCCTGTGGACTCCACCAAACCCTGGAGTTCCACTACCTCAATCTCTAGAGCTCTAAGTGATCTGGTGATGTCCTTAGTCACATTGTGAGCGTACTGTTGACAAAACATTTGAACGTGCACTTTTGCCACATCCCACCAATCTTGCAGTGATGTAAAAGTCGGCTTCTGGAGCCTAAAAGCATGCCAAAAGAAAATAAAACTCTCTCTAAAATTGACATCATCTAAAAGAGCAGCATTAAAATGCCAGTAGGCACTACGTGGCTTTACATTGCTCTTCTTAAAAGTGCACTGTACCATAAAATGATCCGTAAAAACCCACAGGATAAATAACACAGGACCTAAAAATATTCAGCTGATGTTTGAAAGTGTAAAAACGATCAAGCCTTGCTAGTGAGAGGAGGTTCTCTTTACAATGGGACCAGGTGTATTGTCTCTCTGTTTCATGGAAATTCCTCCAAACATCACTCAGGTCATGTGTTGTGATTAACTCACACAGGCGTTTGCGAGAGACAGCATGAGGTTCTAAATGGTTCCTATCTAAAACGTCTTCAGTGCAGTTAAAATCCCCACCAATGATTAAAACTTCACTCTGACTACAGGAACCAATGACAGTGCTTAAAATATTTAAGAACACCATTGTCTCCACACTTAGGGTGGGGGCGTACACACAAATAAAAACAAAAACCTCATTCTCATAAAACGCCTGCACTTTTAAAACTTCTTCAACATCATAAGACTGTGGGCTAAAAGACGGTGAAAATAAAAGGGCAACACCGCCGCTAAGAGAGGTACTGTGACTTAAAAACACAAGTCCCTTCCACTCGCTCGCCCAGTCCGAGGAGTTTCCAGGATCGCTATGAGTTTCCTGCAGGAAAACAACATCCGCATGCTTGTGTCTCACCGTCTCATACACTGCCGCTCTCTTTCTGTGGTCCCTGGCACCATTGATGTTAAGGGTTACGGCAGTGATAGCACTCATTATTAAATAATAAAATGTCACCCACATAATGCAATCAATCAGTTGGTTAGGCATTACAGAGCTCAGCAGTCTATAAAGAACCTTCGGTGTTCTTCCTAAGTTTGGTCACTATGGCCTTCAGACGATAGATTTCAGTTTTTTCAAACACACCACACCGCATTAACTTTTTAACATCACACACAAACTGTTCAGTGTCTGGGAAAAATTCTTCGATATTCCCTGACCTTTTGCCCTTGATGTTTTTTAAAAACGCTGATATTTCTGCTGGTGTGTGGACCGTCTCCCTTTCGTCTGACTGTGAGCACTGTGACCAACTTGAGTCCGTGGAGCCACCATCACTTTCTTCCACGTCTGACTCGTGTTTCTTAGCCTGCTTGTTGCTCCTGCTTTTAGATTTTTTCTTACGCTTAGTGGGGACTTTAAAAACAGGTTCTGCTTCCATCTCAGCATCTGTACCTCCATTATCGAGACTGTCCCGTTCCTCCACCTGGCTTGTCTGCAAGGGGGGCTCGGATGTTGTTTCGCCCATCTCTTTATCACTTTTCGCAGGATCAGATGCTCCTGCTTTGTCCCCTGCGGGTTTCGCCACAGTAGCACCAGGGTTGCCTCCGCTGAGCCCGGTCTCAACCGCAGGGGGAACGGTCATGACGGGATCCAGCATGGAGGAGGCAGCAGCTACGGGCTTAACCGCAGGAGGACACAGCTGTAACAGACTCAGCCACTGGAGAAACCGATACAGAGGGCCCATCTCCCTCAGTATCACCACTGTGAACGTTTGGCCTAGTCTGCTCAGCCTGCCTGTCTGTTGCCCCGTCTTTTTTAACCTTCTCTGGACATGCACGAACCAAGTGTCCTGTTTCACCACAGTTGAAACATTTCATGCCAGAGTCAGTAGTCACAAAAACGGTGTAGTCAAAGCCATCCACGCTAAATTTCACCGCTAAGTCCAGCTCCTCCACGCCATTATTCAGCACCATGTACACCAGTCTCCTAAAGGAAACTATCTTTGAGTTCCTTAACTCTGGTGCTTTACTGCCCATGTGGATCTTTCTTATAGGAGAAACCATTTTGCCATAGCGGGAGAGCTCTTTAGCAATGGTGTCATTTTTCAAGAAAGGAGGAACGTTTGACAAAATTATTTTCTTCGATGGAGTACTGAGAGGAAGCACCGTTACCAGGGAATCATTAATGACCACTTTCTGTTGAACAATATCATTCACTTTGTTCAAAGAGTTCAGAAAAAGCACAATAGCACTGTTCATACGGGAGGCAGCTAAAATGTTGCTGTACCCTACCACCTTCCCGACCGCCAACACACTCCTCCACGCTAACGTTACACACAATCCTCACACCATGCTGCCGTGTGAGAGACTCGTACACGCTTTCATCCACCTTCTCCATGTTCCCGGCGCAAAGCGTGCCGAAATGCCGGCTCACTCCTTACCGGGAAACACACACCACACACGCGCCCAAACACACACACACACGCACACTAACACACACACACAGCTCCTCACAAAACACGCAAACCAAACAACAACAAAAAATTAAATGAATTGCCAAAAAAGACAATAAAGTTTTGAAATCGCTCGCAAACTCGCTCACGACGCTCAACTCGCTCATTCACATCCGCGCATGCGCATGCGCAGAGAGAGAGAGAGAGAGAGAGAGAGAGAGAGAGAGAGAGAGAGAGAGAGAGAGAGAACATGGTGTTGAATAAAAGGAAATAATAGATGGAAAAGAAAGAATGATGTGAAAGAAAGAAAGAGAGGAAGGAAGAAAGAAAGAAAGAAAGAAAGAAAGAAAGAAAGAAAGAAAGAAAGCCTGATGTTTAATAAAATAAATAATGTAATAAAATAAAACAAAATCCAATAAAAAGAAAAAATGATATTCAGATGAAAATAAACAGAAGTAAATAAATAAACCAACAAAAGAAAAGGCAACAGAAGCTTAAATAAATATGTAAACAACTGACAAACAAACAAATAAATAAATAAACTTCAGGATAACATTCTAAAAGGTGACACACAGTCACTTTCTCTCTTACTCACTCACTCACACACACACACACACTCACACACACACACAGTCACTTTCTCTCTTACTCACTCACTCACTCACTCACACACACACACAGTCACTTTCTCTCTTACTCACTCACTCACTCACTCACTCACACACACACACACACACAGTCACTTTCTCTCTTACTCACTCACTCACTCACTCACTCACTCACTCACTCACACACACACACACACACAGTCACTTTCTCTCTTACTCACTCACTCACACTCACTCACTCACTCACACACAGTCACTTTCTCTCTTACTCACTCACTCACACACACACACACACACAGTCACTTTCTCTCTTACTCACTCACTCACTCACTCACTCACTCACTCACTCACTCACTCACACACACACACACACACAGTCACTTTCTCTCTTACTCACTCACTCACACTCACTCACTCACTCACACACAGTCACTTTCTCTCTTACTCACTCACTCACACACACACACACACACAGTCACTTTCTCTCTTACTCACTCACTCACTCACTCACACACACACAGTCACTTTCTCTCTTACTCACTCACTCACTCACT
>NC_080734.1:5030891-5043391 GCF_019097595.1 Hemibagrus wyckioides | reverse complement strand
GTGTGTTTTGTGTCATGTTTGTGTGTGTGTGTCATGTTTGTGTGTGTGTGTTGTGTGTCATGTTTGTGTGTGTGTTGTGTGTCATGTTTGTGTTTGTGTTGTGTGTCATGTTTGTGTGTGTGTGTTGTGTGTCATGTTTGTGTGTGTGTGCTGTGTGTCATGTTTGTGTGTGTGTGTTGTGTGTCATGTTTGTGTGTGTGTTGTGTGTCATGTTTGTGTGTGTGTGTTGTGTGTCATGTTTGTGTGTGTGTTGTGTGTCATGTTTGTGTGTGTGTTGTGTGTCATGTTTGTGTATGTGTGTTTTGTGTCATGTTTGTGTGTGTGTGTCATGTTTGTGTGTGTGTGTTGTGTGTCATGTTTGTGTGTGTGTTGTGTGTCATGTTTGTGTTTGTGTTGTGTGTCATGTTTGTGTGTGTGTGTTGTGTGTCATGTTTGTGTGTGTGTGCTGTGTGTCATGTTCGTGTGTGTGTGTTGTGTGTCATGTTTGTGTGTGTGTTGTGTGTCATGTTTGTGTGTGTGTGTTGTGTCTCATGTTTGTGTGTGTGTTGTGTGTCATGTTTGTGTGTGTGTGTTGTGTGTCATGTTTGTGTGTGTGTGTTGTGTCTCATGTTTGTGTGTGTGTTGTGTGTCATGTTTGTGTGTGTGTGTTGTGTGTCATGTTTGTGTGTGTGTGTTGTGTCTCATGTTTGTGTGTGTGTTGTGTGTCATGTTTGTGTGTGTGTGTTGTGTCTCATGTTTGTGTGTGTGTTGTGTGTCATGTTTGTGTGTGTGTGTTGTGTGTCATGTTTGTGTGTGTGTGCTGTGTGTCATGTTTGTGTGTGTGTGTTGTGTGTCATGTTTGTGTGTGTGTTGTGTGTCATGTTTGTGTGTGTGTGTTGTGTGTCATGTTTGTGTATGTGTGTTGTGTGTCATGTTTGTGTGTGTGTTGTGTGTCATGTTTGTGTGTGTGTGTTGTGTGTCATGTTTGTGTGTGTGTGTTGTGTGTCATGTTTGTGTGTGTGTTGTGTGTCATGTTTGTGTGTGTGTTGTGTGTCATGTTTGTGTATGTGTGTTGTGTGTCATGTTTGTGTGTGTGTGTTGTGTGTCATGTTTGTGTGTGTGTTGTGTGTCATGTTTGTGTGTGTGTTGTGTGTCATGTTTGTGTATGTGTGTTGTGTGTCATGTTTGTGTGTGTGTGTTGTGTGTCATGTTTGTGTGTGTGTTGTGTGTCATGTTTGTGTGTGTGTGTTGTGTGTCATGTTTGTGTGTGTGTGTTGTGTGTCATGTTTGTGTGTGTGTTGTGTGTCATGTTTGTGTATGTGTGTTGTGTGTCATGTTTGTGTGTGTGTGTTGTGTCATGTTTGTGTGTGTGTGTTGTGTGTCATGTTTGTGTGTGTGTTGTGTGTCATGTTTGTGTGTGTGTTGTGTGTCATGTTTGTGTATGTGTGTTGTGTGTCATGTTTGTGTGTGTGTGTTGTGTGTCATGTTTGTGTGTGTGTTGTGTGTCATGTTTGTGTGTGTGTTGTGTGTCATGTTTGTGTGTGTGTGTTGTGTGTCATGTTTGTGTGTGTGTTGTGTGTCATGTTTGTGTATGTGTGTTGTGTGTCATGTTTGTGTGTGTGTGTTGTGTGTCATGTTTGTGTATGTGTGTTGTGTGTCATGTTTGTGTGTGTGTGTTGTGTGTCATGTTTGTGTGTGTGTGTTGTGTGTCATGTTTGTGTGTGTGTGTTGTGTGTCATGTTTGTGTGTTGTGTGTCATGTTTGTGTGTGTGTGTGTTGTGTGTCATGTTTGTGTGTGTGTTGTGTGTCATGTTTGTGTGTGTGTTGTGTGTCATGTTTGTGTATGTGTGTTGTGTGTCATGTTTGTGTGTGTGTGTTGTGTGTCATGTTTGTGTGTGTGTTGTGTGTCATGTTTGTGTGTGTGTGTTGTGTGTCATGTTTGTGTATGTGTGATGTGTGTCATGTTTGTGTGTGTGTGTTGTGTGTCATGTTTGTGAGTGTGTTGTGTGTCATGTTTGTGTGTGTGTGTTGTGTGTCATGTTTGTGTGTGTGTTGTGTGTCATGTTTGTGTATGTGTGTGTTGTGTGTCATGTTTGTGTATGTGTGTGTTGTGTGTCATGTTTGTGTGTGTGTGTGTTGTGTGTCATGTTTGTGTTTGTGTGTCATGTCTGTGTGTGTGTGTTGTGTGTCATGTTTGTGTGTGTGTTCTGTGTCATGTTTGTGTGTGTGTTCTGTGTCATGTTTGTGTGTGTGTTGTGTGTCATGTTTGTGTGTGTGTGTTGTGTGTCATGTTTGTGTGTGTGTGTTGTGTGTCATGTTTGTGTTTGTGTGTTGTGTGTCATGTTTGTGTGTGTGTTGTGTGTCATGTTTGTGTGTGTGTGTGTTGTGTGTCATGTTTGTGTGTGTGTGTCATGTTTGTGTGTGTGTGTTGTGTGTCATGTTTGTGTGTGTGTTGTGTGTCATGTTTGTGTGTGTTTGTGTGCCATGTTTGTGTATGTGTGTTGTGTGTCATATTTGTGTGTGTGTGTTGTGTGTCATGTTTGTGTGTGTGTTGTGTGTCATGTTTGTGTGTGTGTGTTGTGTGTCATGTTTGTGTGTGTGTTGTGTGTCATGTTTGTGTGTGTGTGTTTTGTGTCATGTTTGTGTTTGTGTGTCATGTTTGTGTGTGTGTGTTGTGTGTCATGTTTGTGTATGTGTGATGTGTGTCATGTTTGTGTGTGTGTGTTGTGTGTCATGTTTGTGTTTGTGTGTTGTGTGTCATGTTTGTGTGTGTGTTGTGTGTCATGTTTGTGTGTGTGTGTTGTGTGTCATGTTTGTGTATGTGTGTGTTGTGTGTCATGTTTGTGTATGTGTGTGTTGTGTGTCATGTTTGTGTGTGTGTGTTGTGTGTCATGTTTGTGTATGTGTGTTGTGTGTCATGTTTGTGTGTGTGTTGTGTGTCATGTTTGTGTGTGTGTGTTGTGTGTCATGTTTGTGTGTGTGTGTTGTGTGTCATGTTTGTGTGTGTGTTGTGTGTCATGTTTGTGTATGTGTGTTGTGTGTCATGTTTGTGTGTGTGTGTTGTGTGTCATGTTTGTGTTTGTGTGTCATGTTTGTGTGTGTGTTGTGTGTCATGTTTGTGTGTGTGTTGTGTGTCATGTTTGTGTGTTGTGTGTCATGTTTGTGTGTGTGTGTTGTGTGTCATGTTTGTGTGTGTGTTGTGTGTCATGTTTGTGTATGTGTGTTGTGTGTCATGTTTGTGTGTGTGTGTTGTGTGTCATGTTTGTGTATGTGTGTTGTGTGTCATGTTTGTGTGTGTGTGTTGTGTGTCATGTTTGTGTGTGTGTTGTGTGTCATGTTTGTGTGTGTGTGTTGTGTGTCATGTTTGTGTGTGTGTGTTGTGTGTCATGTTTGTGTGTGTGTTGTGTGTCATGTTTGTGTGTGTGTTGTGTGTCATGTTTGTGTATGTGTGTTGTGTGTCATGTTTGTGTGTGTGTTGTGTGTCATGTTTGTGTGTGTGTGTCATGTTTGTGTATGTGTGTTGTGTGTCATGTTTGTGTGTGTGTGTTGTGTGTCATGTTTGTGTGTGTGTTGTGTGTCATGTTTGTGTGTGTGTTGTGTGTCATGTTTGTGTGTGTGTGTTGTGTGTCATGTTTGTGTGTGTGTGTTGTGTCTCATGTTTGTGTGTGTGTTGTGTGTCATGTTTGTGTATGTGTGTTGTGTGTCATGTTTGTGTATGTGTGTTTTGTGTCATGTTTGTGTGTGTGTGTCATGTTTGTGTGTGTGTTGTGTGTCATGTTTGTGTGTGTGTTGTGTGTCATGTTTGTGTTTGTGTTGTGTGTCATGTTTGTGTGTGTGTGTTGTGTGTCATGTTTGTGTGTGTGTGCTGTGTGTCATGTTCGTGTGTGTGTGTTGTGTGTCATGTTTGTGTGTGTGTGTTGTGTGTCATGTTTGTGTGTGTGTTGTGTGTCATGTTTGTGTGTGTGTGTTGTGTGTCATGTTTGTGTGTGTGTGTTGTGTGTCATGTTTGTGTGTGTGTTGTGTGTCATGTTTGTGTGTGTGTTGTGTGTCATGTTTGTGTGTGTGTTGTGTGTCATGTTTGTGTGTGTGTTGTGTGTCATGTTTGTGTATGTGTGTTGTGTGTCATGTTTGTGTATGTGTGTTTTGTGTCATGTTTGTGTGTGTGTGTCATGTTCGTGTGTGTGTGTTGTGTGTCATGTTTGTGTGTGTGTTGTGTGTCATGTTTGTGTTTGTGTGTTGTGTCTCATGTTTGTGTGTGTGTTGTGTGTCATGTTTGTGTGTGTGTGTTGTGTGTCATGTTTGTGTGTGTGTGTTGTGTGTCATGTTTGTGTGTGTGTTGTGTGTCATGTTTGTGTGTGTGTGTTGTGTGTCATGTTTGTGTGTGTGTGTTGTGTGTCATGTTTGTGTGTGTGTTGTGTGTCATGTTTGTGTGTGTGTGTTGTGTGTCATGTTTGTGTGTGTGTTGTGTGTCATGTTTGTGTGTGTGTGTTGTGTGTCATGTTTGTGTGTGTGTTGTGTGTCATGTTTGTGTGTGTGTTGTGTGTCATGTTTGTGTATGTGTGTTGTGTGTCATGTTTGTGTGTGTGTGTTGTGTGTCATGTTTGTGTGTGTGTTGTGTGTCATGTTTGTGTGTGTGTGTTGTGTGTCATGTTTGTGTGTGTGTGTTGTGTGTCATGTTTGTGTGTGTGTTGTGTGTCATGTTTGTGTATGTGTGTTGTGTGTCATGTTTGTGCGTGTGTGTTGTGTGTCATGTTTGTGTGTGTGTTGTGTGTCATGTTTGTGTATGTGTGTTGTGTGTCATGTTTGTGTGTGTGTGTTGTGTGTCATGTTTGTGTGTGTGTTGTGTGTCATGTTTGTGTGTGTGTGTTGTGTGTCATGTTTGTGTTTGTGTGTCATGTTTGTGTGTGTGTGTGTTGTGTGTCATGTTTGTGTGTGTGTGTGTGTCATGTTTGTGTGTGTGTGTTGTGTGTCATGTTTGTGTGTTGTGTGTCATGTTTGTGTGTGTGTGTGTTGTGTGTCATGTTTGTGTGTGTGTTGTGTGTCATGTTTGTGTGTGTGTTGTGTGTCATGTTTGTGTATGTGTGTTGTGTGTCATGTTTGTGTGTGTGTGTTGTGTGTCATGTTTGTGTGTGTGTTGTGTGTCATGTTTGTGTGTGTGTTGTGTGTCATGTTTGTGTATGTGTGATGTGTGTCATGTTTGTGTGTGTGTGTTGTGTGTCATGTTTGTGAGTGTGTTGTGTGTCATGTTTGTGTGTGTGTGTTGTGTGTCATGTTTGTGTGTGTGTTGTGTGTCATGTTTGTGTATGTGTGTGTTGTGTGTCATGTTTGTGTGTGTGTGTTGTGTGTCATGTTTGTGTGTGTGTGTGTTGTGTGTCATGTTTGTGTGTGTGTGTTGTGTGTCATGTTTGTGTGTGTGTTGTGTGTCATGTTTGTGTGTGTGTGTTGTGTGTCATGTTTGTGTGTGTGTGCTGTGTGTCATGTTTGTGTGTGTGTTGTGTGTCATGTTTGTGTGTGTGTGTTGTGTGTCATGTTTGTGTGTGTGTGTTGTGTGTCATGTTTGTGTGTGTGTGTTGTGTGTCATGTTTGTGTGTGTGTGTTGTGTGTCATGTTTGTGTGTGTGTTGTGTGTCATGTTTGTGTGTGTGTTGTGTGTCATGTTTGTGTGTGTGTGTTGTGTGTCATGTTTGTGTGTGTGTGTTGTGTGTCATGTTTGTGTGTGTGTGTTGTGTGTCATGTTTGTGTGTGTGTGTTGTGTGTCATGTTTGTGTGTGTGTGTTGTGTGTCATGTTTGTGTGTGTGTTGTGTGTCATGTTTGTGTGTGTGTTGTGTGTCATGTTTGTGTATGTGTGTTGTGTGTCATGTTTGTGTGTGTGTGTTGTGTGTCATGTTTGTGTGTGTGTTGTGTGTCATGTTTGTGTGTGTGTGTTGTGTGTCATGTTTGTGTGTGTGTTGTGTGTCATGTTTGTGTATGTGTGTTGTGTGTCATGTTTGTGTGTGTGTGTTGTGTGTCATGTTTGTGTATGTGTGTTGTGTGTCATGTTTGTGTGTGTGTTGTGTGTCATGTTTGTGTGTGTGTGTGTTGTGTGTCATGTTTGTGTGTGTGTGTCATGTTTGTGTGTGTGTTGTGTGTCATGTTTGTGTGTGTGTTGTGTGTCATGTTTGTGTGTGTTTGTGTGTCATGTTTGTGTATGTGTGTTGTGTGTCATGTTTGTGTGTGTGTGTTGTGTGTCATGTTTGTGTGTGTGTTGTGTGTCATGTTTGTGTGTGTGTGTGTTTTGTGTCATGTTTGTGTTTGTGTGTCATGTTTGTGTGTGTGTGTTGTGTTTCATGTTTGTGTATGTGTGATGTGTGTCATGTTTGTGTGTGTGTTGTGTGTCATGTTTGTGTTTGTGTGTTGTGTGTCATGTTTGTGTGTGTGTTGTGTGTCATGTTTGTGTGTGTGTGTTGTGTGTCATGTTTGTGTATGTGTGTGTTGTGTGTCATGTTTGTGTATGTGTGTGTTGTGTGTCATGTTTGTGTGTGTGTGTTGTGTGTCATGTTTGTGTGTGTGTGTTGTGTGTCATGTTTGTGTGTGTGTTGTGTGTCATGTTTGTGTGTGTGTGTGTTTTGTGTCATGTTTGTGTTTGTGTGTCATGTTTGTGTGTGTGTGTTGTGTTTCATGTTTGTGTATGTGTGATGTGTGTCATGTTTGTGTGTGTGTGTTGTGTGTCATGTTTGTGTTTGTGTGTTGTGTGTCATGTTTGTGTGTGTGTGTTGTGTGTCATGTTTGTGTGTGTGTGTTGTGTGTCATGTTTGTGTATGTGTGTGTTGTGTGTCATGTTTGTGTGTGTGTGTTGTGTGTCATGTTTGTGTATGTGTGTGTTGTGTGTCATGTTTGTGTGTGTGTGTTGTGTGTCATGTTTGTGTGTGTGTGTTGTGTGTCATGTTTGTGTATGTGTGTGTTGTGTGTCATGTTTGTGTATGTGTGTTGTGTGTCATGTTTGTGTGTGTGTGTTGTGTGTCATGTTTGTGTGTGTGTGTTGTGTGTCATGTTTGTGTGTGTGTGTTGTGTGTCATGTTTGTGTGTGTGTGTTGTGTGTCATGTTTGTGTGTGTGTGTTGTGTGTCATGTTTGTGTGTGTGTGTTGTGTGTCATGTTTGTGTGTGTGTTGTGTGTCATGTTTGTGTGTGTGTGTTGTGTGTCATGTTTGTGTATGTGTGTTGTGTGTCATGTTTGTGTATGTGTGATGTGTGTCATGTTTGTGTGTGTGTGTTGTGTGTCATGTTTGTGTATGTGTGTTGTGTGTCATGTTTGTGTATGTGTGTTGTGTGTCATGTTTGTGTGTGTGTGTTGTGTGTCATGTTTGTGTGTGTGTGTTGTGTGTCATGTTTGTGTGTGTGTGTTGTGTGTCATGTTTGTGTGTGTGTTGTGTGTCATGTTTGTGTGTGTGTTGTGTGTCATGTTTGTGTGTGTGTGTTGTGTGTCATGTTTGTGTGTGTGTGTGTTGTGTGTCATGTTTGTGTTTGTGTGTCATGTTTGTGTATGTGTGATGTGTGTCATGTTTGTGTATGTGTGTTGTGTGTCATGTTTGTGTATGTCAGAGAAATACAGACAAAAGCTGACAAATGTGTTTAGTTTCAGATTGATTAACTCTCTAAAGTCTAACACACACACACACACACACACACACAGGCAGACCTACCCTCTCTGCTGTTTCTTTAATGAAGAGTGAATTAGAGAAATGTCTGTCTCCGTCTCCATCTGTGTGTGTGTGTGTGTGTGTGAACTGGGACGCTGCCGGTGTTCAGTAGTGTTCAGTAGTTATAGTAACTGTAAACACTCCATGTAAACGAGGCTGAGGCGTGAGAATAAACCCCACCTCACTGCTCAGGCTTTACTCAACGCTTCTGTTCCTTCATCCCAGGATCCGCTTTCAAACACTAACAAGGAGCTGAAAACTTCTCTTACACAAAACAAATGACATTCACACACACACACACACACACACACATATATACACACACACACACATATACACACACACACACTCCCATATACACACACACACCCTTACACACACACACACACCCATATTCACACACACACTCACACACATTCAAACACATTCACACACACACACTCATACACACTCATACACACACACATTCAAACACACACACACACACATTACAGCAGCTCATGTTCAGATGATAAGATCTCAGACATAAAGGTGTGGCTGTTATCTCCTAAAGCCATCACCAGATCTAAGGTGGAATCCAGCGTCGAAGCAGTGGAGCTGTCGGGGCAGATACTGGACTCAGAGTCCCAGAATGCAGTGCTGCTATGTGACGCGGATGCGCCGAGTAACTATCTGTGAGACGAAAAGAACAATAATGAAAGTTTGAGAAGGTCGAGTTTGAGTAGAGCGTACAAATGAGGGTGCGTGAGGACTAAAGCGCCGCTGCATCGCTCTCCATGTAGAGAAGAAAGAGAGCAAAGGCAATTACCATCAGCTAGCAGTCGAGCGGCATTGTGGGTAATGTAGGAAAGTGTGAAAATAGAGCATTTCTCCTGAACTGAGAATAAAACAGATGATTGACGGATGTAATTCTGGGGGTTTTTCTTCAGGGTTATTAGTCAAATCTGTTCAGTTTTGTTTTGATTGATGAAGTGACCGTTCTCCTGACCGGTTCCTTGGGTCCACATCAGCAGGTTCTTGTGTCAGATATGAACCGTTTCTGCTGATATTTTGTGGTGGAAAAAGTTCACACTGGATTCAGCACTGATCCTTTATTTGAAGTCCAAAAACATACACATGATCTGATTCTTTATGAAAATGTGTTATTGAGTTCTTAAGCTTACATCACTGAGCTCACTCCCCATGACATCACTTCCTGTACACACCGCCTGAAGATGCAGCATTTACTGAAGATGCGACAGTTCAGGAATAACTGAAGGATGAAGGATATTCTGAACTTCTCTGGAGGTCATGTCAGCTACCTCATCACTGACCGCAGCAGCCTTCTGTCCCGATGTTCCCTGTGCTCATGAACAAGAATTCTCTCTCGAACCACACTATGTCAGCAGCAGCTGTAGGTCATTTCCCGTCTGACTGCAAACCGACAGCTGATCAGCTTCAGTGATATTAAGCTGCATTTGTGCTTCATGATGCTACACGAATACACAAGATAACCAGCTGGAATGGCAGCCATTAGCTGACTGTTTACAGGATCATGTGTAAGGAAGCAGGCTGCCATGACCCTGGACCACCACCAGAGGGAGACAGGGAGCTGAGAATTAGTGCTAACCTGCACCACCTTGGACTGAATTATTAAAGGCTGAATATTTTAGTTTAATTTATTTCTATTATTTTATCTTACCTTCCTGCTAATTCCCTTTTTCTGTTTTTATTTTTTTAACAGTCATATAAGGTTTTTCACTACATGTACTTCTGTGAATGATTGTGTATGTGACAAACGTTGAATTTGAAAACATAACACACAAACATTATTAATATAATTAATGAATATCTCTTTCTTTTGGGTCCAGCTCTGTGGGTTGTTGTGAGGAGGGCCGAGCCCACCATGTCACATGGCTGGCCCAGCTATCTAAGAGGGAACATGAGAGGAAAAATGCGCTCGTATCACATATACATACAATATATTGCCAAATGTTTTGGGACACCTCTCCAAATACCCGAATTCAGGTGTTGTTTTTCAGGGGTTCGGCTCGGCCTCTTAGTTCCAGTGAAAGGAACTCTTAATGCTTCAGCTTCATACCAAGACATTTTGGACAATTTCATGCTCCCAATTTTGTGGGAACAGTTTGGGGAAGACCCCTTCCTGTTCCAACATGACTGCACACCAGTGACCAAAGCAAGGTCCATAAAGACATGGATGAGTGAAATATAGTAAGTATAGAGTGGGTCTTTGTGGCTCTGTCCAATCAGATCACAGCCCTGTGCAGTTTGGCGATGACGTCAGCAGTGAGGATGAGGAGCACGTTTCAGTCCTTCATTCATTCAGGTAACGAGGTTGTTTGTAAAGTGTATGAGGTTTACCGTCTGAAGATGAATTAAACATGAATTTAACATCAGCTACAAGTTTCCCTCTCATTTTCTTCTTCTTCATTCCAGTTCTGCTTTTTTATTATCGTCCTTTTATCACGTAGTTTCTTCCTAATACTAATTTAGCTAACATTAGCTAGTTCAGGCTAGCTACACACGAGCTAGTAGCAGAGCCTGTGCCTTGTGCACTAGAAATGTACAGATTTCTGCTTCCTAAAGATACTGTGACAGACACTAATGTTAGTGGATCGGTCCCTGATTCTCGTCCGGCACCAAGACCGTGTTTCTGCTCCCCATGTAGGGTTTTAGTCCTGCATATGCCATGAGAAAGACGGTGACAGAGGGGTTACTGACCGGACAGCGGCACGAGCACGAGACCGTGAGCTGCAAAAGCACGTGCGTGTCCGGTTAGTAACCGCTCTGTCACAAATGCACCGCCTTTCTCTTGTTAGTTCAGAAAGCTCCTGCATGGATTGGGTGTACTTCTGTCATGTTGTTGTAGTTTGTACATTTAGACTTCACAACCTTTAGTTCTGATCAGTTTTAATAGCAGCGATTATATTAGTGTGCAGTTAGGGGGTTTATTCACTGCTACTCAGGTGTTATTTACCAGCCCGCTTACTGTCTATAAGAAGTCTACGACTTTTCTATTAAAGTATATAAAATATCATTTCACTACTAAAACACTCACATGATATTAACATTTCACCTTCTTTAAAATCATTACTGCTAAATGAAGTGTTTTTATTATAAAACTTAAGCAGGAGTGACGGAGAGCTGTGTTTGTATTGGAGCCTCATTATATTTAGCAGATGCCCTTATCCAGAGCAACATATATTTTTATACAACTGAACAAATGAGGGTTAAGGGCCTTGCTCAGGGGCCCACCAGCAGTATTTGGGTGGTTTGGGGATTTCAGCTCACTATCTTCTGAGAAGTAGAAGTCAAGGTCCTGCAGCATGAAGAGAAATATCATTCCTCTGTAAAAAAAATAAAAAATAAAAAAGGAGTCTTCTCTGTTAAATATCTCGAGTAGGTGATCACAAGAGCTCTGGACTTTTTCCTGCTCCATTCTGCGAGAGTTCCTCTAAAATCAGATACTTAAGAAATGTTCATGCTGAGAGCATGAACAAAAGTGATTAAGTGAATAAACCGGTGTTCAGTGAGACGTGAACTTAAAGAGATGTTTAAGAAATGAAAGAAACAAAGAAAGTGAAAAAATGAAAAATGCCCCTAGCCCTTCCCACACACTCCCGGTGTTCGACTCTGTCGGACCTTCTCATGTTAATCTCCGTTAGTCTCCTCCTGCAGCGTCGGTGTACTCCAGCTGATTCTCTAATGGGAGCTGTTGTTCCAACCACTTCACACTAAGAAAGCTCCCAGAATGCTTCACTGTCATCAGCACAAGGCCTGAGTGCTCCACTGTTGAAGCACAAGGTCTTGCTGTGGCAGATGTTTGCTGCTGTGGTTGTGCGTTCTTTCAGGACCTGCGAATGCACCTCCCTCATCCAGCTGTGACGGAGAAACAGATGTTTGCTGCTGGTGACTACGGGATTCTGACCTTAGACCCCACTACTGTGTTCAGGGCGGAGTCTGACCTGAACGAAGGCGTGTCTCTGTTTAAATCCTTAATAATATTGAAAATCTATTAATAAAAAAATGTTATAACTCAGACTGTGCAGTCATTGAAACCATAAACAGGAAGATTTTTACATTTCATTCGTCCTTTATTTTTCTGTTCTAATCACACACAAGCCTTTATTTAAGGAAACTGCAATATATAAAAACTTATTAAACAATGTGGAAAGGAGCAGAATTCTTTATGGTTTTATTTATTCATTAACATTATTTTGGAAAAAGATGACATTTTGATGAAATTTGTCTGACACACACACACACACACACAGAGAGAGATTAAAATCATAACTTTTAAAAGCATCTCAAAGAAGAAAAAACCTAAACACACACACACTCGAGCTCAGTGCTGAATATATCCTCAGTTTGAATGGAGCTGCTGCACTGCTGCATATTACTGCTTTATAAGACCTCTGGATCTCTTGACCCATTCAAGGTTAAGGGATAACAATCACTCTGATGCATTAAATACTGATGTTAGTGATGGTTTATACGGAGTGCTAACAGATCTGTGCGTGTAAATACACCAAAACGTCAAGGAAAACATTAAGCTGATATTAAAATACCAGATGAAAATATTTTTTTATAATTGTAAGATTGTTAAAGCCATACTTCCCGATACTGTATAAGAAATAGGTGGTAATTCCACAAAATGGCATTATTAAATATAATAAAGCTTTTTCTCTGGTCAAAAAATCTTGATAGACATATACTGATGCTGCAGTCTTCATTTGCATATCCATCACTTTATCTGCATCATCGCCGATTCACTTCATTTACATATTCACTATTTCACTTCATTTGCATTACCTGCCACATGTTAAGCACTAACAGGGGTTTTC
>NC_080734.1:5015891-5025891 GCF_019097595.1 Hemibagrus wyckioides | reverse complement strand
AGACAGACAAAGAAAGAGACAGGCAGAGACAGACAGACAGACAGACAGACAGACAGAGAGAGACAGACAGACACAGACAAACAGATATACAGACAGAGACAGACAGACAGAGACAGACAGACAGACCTCTCTAGGGCTACACTTCCATGTCAGAGCTGCTTTTATAGAAAATCAAATAAAACCTTCTGACCAATCAGATTTGAGAATTCAACAGCACTGTGGCATCAAGCCATAAATAATATACACATAAACTGTCTAATATTAACTCTTCATCCAGGACTAAAAATAAATCTACAGCAGCTCTTATGGCTTATGAAATTTATGCCCAGATTACTGAGTTCAGTAAATAATCAACATTTAATGACCAATACACATGAATTCCTAATTAACTAATTAGCTAATTAGCTCTTCGTTTATCATTTTCTTTGTGAACTTAATTTTACTCATGAAAAACAACTCATACCTTTTTATTATTTAGTTAGCACAGACTAATTGTTGATTAATAAATAAGAGTGGGTAATTGGTCATCATGATTGGTTTATTGATATTAAATTAAGTGATAAATAATGATGAAATATTATTGTACATAGTTGAGAACATTTCTTCTTTCTTCTTTTTTTTAGCAGGCCGTCCAGGTCTCCATAAGCAAAGCATGTTTTGTTAAAAAACAGAATCCATTTCAGGCTTTTCACACAACATTTGCTTTCACGTTTTAACTTTGTTGAAAATCCCGTGCCCTCCCTGCGCTCATCTTCACACCTCAGCAATCACCTCTCATCCTCTATCTCTTTCACCCCCCTTTATTCTGAGGATTTCCCTCCTTTTCCTCTGCAGCTACACCTTTCAGGTTAATGCAGCTGAGCTCCATTAGGGTCTCCCCTGCTTCGTTTCAGCCCGTAAAGCTCCTGCACCCTGGGGCCCAGGGCCTAATGGCTGCAGCTCAGCTTTTAGGAGGAAGTAGGAGGGTTTTAGGTTACCTAGCCAGGTAACACTGTGTTTGTTTGGCATTATCACAGCAAGTCCAGAGGTCATAGGACATGAAAAACTGCTCAGGCGTTTGAAGACAGAGAACTGTTGACACAGCGAATGGATGATACTTAATCCTGGTATTGTGTGGGATTCAGTGCTTGAGCTTCCCAACACATTCCACACACTTTACACCAAATGCATTTGTTGCGTCCGTAGAACAGAGGAATGGGTCTTGACCAGTGGGATCGCTGATACGCATCTAAAACTAATTACAACTCCTTTAAGAGTTGAATTTTGCCTGGAAACACTCAGAAACAGGGATCTATCTGCCTGTCATGTCTGTAGAGATCTGGGATCTTGAATAGCACTTGAAACTTGTAACTTCATGGACTCCAATTACACAGATTGCATGCAAGAGAAAAAAACCAAACATGTTTGGTCAGGTCAAGATGATGTTATGAAACCACCAGAATGAGAAATTTGTTCTGTTCAATCAGAAGAGAGAAGAAAAAAAGAGAATGTCTGCATGGAAATATGTGGTATCAGAATAACCAACACCACATGTGAAGTACACAATAGGATTTTAAGCAGATTTGCTATCGGAGACACATAAGAATAAAGAAAGCATCGGCTGTGAGTTGAGATCAGTGGTCTTGGAAGATATCAGAAGATCAATACATTTCTGATCTCTGAAAGTGAGTGATGATAAAGTGCTCAACTAAAAGCCACGGATAGGAGGATGAGGTAGGATTACATGAAAATAACGAGACACCTACAAATACAAATCAATACAGCCTACATGTCTAGCCTCTTGAGTTGAAAAATATTCACATTACATCACTCACGTTGAAGCATTGGTATTTCACGTGGATCTCCAAACTCCAACTTCAAACTCGTCTTCTTCAGCTTTAAAGGAGTGTTTTTGTTTGCTGTCATGAAACCGTGGGCTTGTTCCTGTTTGCACAAGCAGAACTTAATAATGTTCTTTAACTGTACCTCTCTTCATCATACAGTCTGACATGGAGAACACATGTTATAATGTAGTCTGCTCAGGAATTTGGCCAAGATTTTATTAGGATCATTTCATACATTGTGAAAAGTGGCATAAGGTGGGCTTTTCACAAGGTGTTAGAAGTTCTGAAATAGGCTATGTAATGTCGTTCTTATTTTTTTACCACCAGAGAAGTTAGTTTTATTTACTTTATATTCTGTAGCTAACTCAGCTTGGACACTAGAGTGAGGGAATCAGACACTTCAGAATATAGACTTTACCATGACACCATGGCTTCAGACTTTGGGCTTGGCCTGGGATTCTGAAACTTGACTCTTCAGCTTGGACTCAATAGCTTGGGAATCTAGACATTAGGGCTGAACACTCTAGATTTGACTGTACATTTGACTCAGACCCTTAGGCTAAAGACTCTGGATTGAACCTGGACTTCAGAACTGGAGATTCTCCACTTGATTCTGTAGCTGACTTGGACTCTGGAGCTAGGAACTTTGGAGTCAACTTGAACTATACTGCTTTGTACTATGGACTCAAATCAGACTCCAAGGAGTGGGATTCTAGACTCAGATTACAGTAATAGAGCCGCTGGCCTGGACCCAGAGGCTAAGGTTGGTGACTCTTGAAATTTTAGACACTTGAGCCTTACAACCTAGGAATCTGGACTCTGCACTATGGCTTGAGTCTCTAGACTTGCTTCATATACTAGGGCAAGGAATTCTGTACTGGAATCTGACCTAGAGGAAGGGACTCTGGAGCTGGGGGGTCTGTGGACTTGACTTAGACTTTAGATCTGAAGACTCTGGATGCTGATTATAACATCTAGAAATAGAGATAGGGACTTGATTTGGACTCTTAAACATTGGTACTCAACTTAGACTCTGGATTTAGGAGCTCTGCATTTGAATTTGGTTCTAGAGCTAGGGACTCTGGACTTGACTTGGATCCTACATCTAGGAACTCTGGACTTGAACTGGGCTCAACACCTCAACTTAGACCCTAGATATCAGGTGTCTGCATATGACTTAGCCACTAGACCAAACCTCATCCACAAAGGGACAGAGTGGTTGCAGGTTTTCATTCCAATTAAGCAGGAGCCACACCTGATTCCACCTGTTTAATCAACTGATCTTGGCTTTCAGTAGTGTAGGTTTTGGCTTCTGCTCAGTTGGAATGAAAACCTGCACCTTTGTGGATAAGGTTTGACACCCCTGCTCTAGAACTCTGGACTTGACTTGGACTCAAAACTTTGGGACTCAACTTACACCCTAGGTTTCTGGAGTTAATTTGCATTGGGAGTTCACGCTCACTCTACAGTTACAGACTCTGATGTCTTGTTAATATTGCTTAATTATTTCCATAAATAATATTAGTTCAGGAAATATCAGATGTTTCCAATTTCAGAATTTGACATTATTATTATTTAGAATTTTACCTGAGAACTCGCAAACAACCTTTCACACGCAGGAATCTATACTTGGCCTGCAAGTTGCCAAAGGTCAAAGTCAGGATATGAGTGTGATAAAACTTATTCTGTTTTAGAAACAGTATTCGGGGGCTATAAAACTCGACAATAAATCCTAACATGCACCATGCTGGTATAAAGATATTTATATGTGCAGGGCAGGGCTGTTAGTCAGGGTTTAACCTCTTAAACCCCCAGGAACCACCTGTGGGTCCAGATTTAGGTTCCTTATAACTCTCTTACTGTATATATATATATATATATATATATATATATATATATATATATAGAGAGAGAGAGAGAGAGAGAGAGAGAGAGAGAGAGAGACAGAGAGAGAGAGTAAGTGAATAATAATATTAATAATAATAAAAACATCCTTACAATGTATTTTAAACCTGCTACAAAGATCAAATAATCATAATTCATTTTTTTTCTTCTCCCTGGCAATAAATCCAAATCAGATTCCAGTATATTTTACCTTTATTTATTAATCCATGCCAGTTGTGTAAGGACAGAGTGTGAAATTCAAACATTTGAAGGTTGGATTTTTATTCAATTTCATCCAAAGTTATAAGGTGTGAACTTGGTCAATTTTGACACATATTGAATAGTAATAAATTCGATAAATTATGATTCACCAATAATGGTGGTATGTTGCCCTTGCAATGCTTTAAAAAAACCATTGAATTCGAGAGAATATGCTTTGAACCATTTGAAGAAAATGGAACCCAACAATATGTTTTATACAAGGTTTCTTTGCCGCATTCTGCTGTTCATCAAGGTTGAAAGGCTTTGGGATTTTTAGCAAATGTGGTTAACTAGCATCCATGCTAAGGACAGGAGGACATCCTTTCCTTTACATTTACCATTAGTGACTTTCTAATCTTTTTTCTAAGATCTTTTTCTAAATTTAAGAAGCCGCATTTGTTTCCTTTGGTGACTGAGACAACGATTAGCATTTGATTTAGTTTTAGCATCGCAGTAAATATCTCCGGTAATAATTATCTCAGTAGAAGTTCCCTATAAGACAAATGAGTTTGTAAAATGTGTCATTTTCATGTGGAGGTCCTGAATGTGGAAGAATCTAGTAAGCATGAGCTCATGGAGCTCATATGAATATAATTTAGCTTTTCCATCTCTTAATTTTGGGGAATGCGGAGTTCCTTCGGCTCTCGCACTCGGTGTGCGGCAAGCCGCTTCACATGCTGTCTCTGTTTAGCTTCGTATTGTACCTCGCACCGCATTCCCCGGCCGGAGCCGCATTAATGAAACCTTGATACTTCTGAATGACTAGTAAAAAAAAAACCCCAGAAGTGGTGCTTGTCAGTTTGGCAGCTTGTTTTAATCGGCACATCGGTACGTCTCTTAACGAGTAAACAGTTTCAGCTTAATATCTTAACATGCTAGATGGATGGATTTCCCTGAAGGACGATACGTTAAAAAAAATATCCATTCCACGCAGAGCACAGCAGCTGTTTCTTGAACTCGGCACGTGTTTCACTCAGCGGTCGTAGCAGCGACAAAAACGGGTACGTTGTTAATTTGCGTGTCATCCGATATGTTGATGCTTGTATTTCAGCAGTCCAAGGAAATGTCTCGTGCTCACATTCGTTTAGAGTGTAGAGAGCTGTAAAGCGCTGCAGGCAGACGTGACGGCTTCTCCTAGCTCGCACATGGCTGCAGCAGAAAAGGAAATCACGGTGAGCGTAAACATAGCCGCAAGGGTCTGGAAGAAACGCCACGCTTTCTCACAGGTGAACCGTCACATCGACTTAAAGCTAACTTCCTTCAGAGCTTTTCAACTCAGGACTGTATACGGAGCCCAGCACTTTATTTTACAGACTCCGTGTGTCACAGCGTTTCCCTGGAAGGCGTGTGTGTCAACATTTTGGCAGTAAAGTATGTTTAAATACTTACACACGGGCAGTCAGGCTTACAGGTCATGTTTCCACACAAAACCGCACAATTTTCTGCCAAACTCACATACCACATACCCAAGTGGAGCTAAACAGATAAAATAGCATGCCTTGGTACTTCAAGTGAGTCGTGTTTGTCAACTAGTTTCTATCAATAATTTTGTTAAACCAGGTTCTTGGTAGTAAAGGGTATCAGCTATGTTAGGAATTCCCAGGACAAGACCTTTGGACCCTTCTCTGTTCTTTAAAACATGTTCAGCTCCACTTGACATGTAGGGAAGGTTTAGTGAAACGCGACACCGCTGTTTAAGAGTTAACACCTCCAAAGTAGCACTGTTTTTAAATTCCCGCATTCATTACACAGCCCGTGTAGAGGTACTTATCTGTCAAAGGCTATAAATCACTCGGCGTTTGCGAACGATATATATTTTCAGTTCTTTTTTTTTTTTTAAATTAACTTAGTTTAGAAAAGTTGTGTAAGGTTATTGTTCGGATTTGTTTAATTTAGAAAACAATTAATGAAACTTATGACTGGAGTCCGATTATTCTTAGGAAATACACTGAAGTGAAATATAACAACCCAGTGACTTTACTCAGAGGACATCAGTCTATCGTCATTATTTATTAAAAAACTGAATATTTTGGCTTTTTTTTTATTTTATAGCACGACAATCTGCCAAACATGACAGCATACTTTTTAATTCCTTTATTCTTTTATTCCTTTATTAATTCCTTTATTAACCAATAGAGCCATGTTGTGGCAACTATTTGCTGGAAGTAATGTATAAGTAAAAAATTTTGTAAACATAAATAAATAACTAACCCGTGTAACAGTTCAGGAGGAAAAAGTTTCTAACTGTGTGTTAATTAGCTAAGTAGCTAACTAGCTAACTAAATAAGTAAATAAAAACAAGCTAAAGTGATTTATTTATGCCTTTAATTATCTATCAAGTGTGTGTCACAATGACAGAAAAAAATTAAATATTTTAAATTAAAGCTTAATTATTAAATTTATTTTCCCAATGTGTACTAGTAACACTGCTAACTACCTGACTAACTAACTAACTAACTAAATAAATAAACTAGGTAAAACATAATAAACATTTATATTATTGCATTGTTGTGTATGTTAAAGAAAATGCCAGCAAAGTTATAATTAAAACTGTTTAATGACGTTAATTAAGTAAAATAAATTAAAATATTCCTTGTCATGAAACATCTTTAGAGAAACAAATGCTGCCAGGATTGTAGCTGCAGGACATGAAGTACAGTTAAAAAAAAAATGTGGTCATGCACGACTGAATTCTTTTCCTAGTTATAAATATAAAAATTGTTCATTTAGACCGTGGCAGCTTTAGTTGGATTAAATAATAGTTAATAATTTAAAGAAAAACGCAGGCTGATGACACCAGATATGATGATAAATAAGAAAGATGTGATGTATCAGATTAAGCAGCTTTATGGTGAAGGTGACTCGTAACCATCTGTGTGCAATAAAACAACACTGTGAGTATGTAGTGTTCTGTCTGTCTGTCTGTCTGTCTGTCTGAACGCAGCTGTTTATTCAGGTCGTGCCATCTCTCTGTGATGGGAATGAACAGCTCCAGGCTTCGTAGTGGCCAGACCTTTAACAAAACCTGATTGTAGAGGATCAGCACCATTCCTCAGGATTTCGAGGGCCTCAGCGGCACGCTGACCTTAACGACGAGCTCCATTAGCGAGATATTGTCAGGATTCTTTCACGTCTGTTACAGATGATGCTTATGAAGTTTTCATAAGAATGGAGTGAACGGTGGCGTACCGGTCCACCACTGATTGCTGTGACTAATGTCAAAAATGCCGGCGGTGATGGTGTGAGAATCGCCGGCCATGTGGCTGAACCGAATGTCTCTCAGAGCTGTTTCACACCTCAGGTGTTTAGCGACGTTCACATACCAGCGATCACTAGCGTGAGACTGACAGGAAATCTCCAACAGCGGCAACGAGACGCAAACTAGCACCCGGCATCTACTCGAAGGCGACGACAAGCGAGTGCTAGCATGCTGAATTGGGAGTCATAGGGGCATATCTGGAAACACGCTGAAGGATCTCCGCACACGGTGGTCCGTTTAAGTGGAACCGTACAACTTGAATGGTAGACACTTCAATGTACCATGTGATTTTAATGTACCAGGCACTCAGGCTGCTTCCTCCAAGCAGCAGCAGTGGCGGGGAGGGACATCGGCCTTGATTGGCGACGATGCGTTCCAAAAAACCTTCGTTTCCTTCTGCCTCCTGCTCCGTGGTGCACATGCTTACAATTACATCCTGACATCACGAAACATAATTAAAGATGACGCTCAAAGCAAATACAGCAGAGCGACTTGAACCGGGTGATGGGATGGAAAGCTGGCGGCTTTGACGTGACTTTAAAAAATGGAGTCATATGTTTTAACATTACAGCAAGGTCAATCTTGATGAAATCTGCACACTAACTGAAGTGTGTACTGTAATGTACGCGTGTATGTGTGTGTGTGTGTGTTTGTATTTGTGTATGTGGGTGTGTGTTTAGATCTAATCTTTAGAACTATTACATGTGCTAAAAATGAAGGTGATTATTACAGCGTATTTAAGCTTTTGAATGTACAGTATATGAGATGTTTTATTCCATTGGCACACAGAAGAGGTTTAGAGTAGCACTTAAAAATGTAATAAATAAATAATTGTGCTCTTCTTGCTGTATTTCTTCCCAAAAGAGTTTTCAACTCAAGTCCGTGACCTAGTGAACCAGTATCGGTGTATTCACCCTACTAAAATGTGAATGTAAATGCTTAGGAGGATGCGAGAGATGCAGTTTGAGAATTTGATTAAAATAAATAAATAAAACAGTAAAGCAATCCCAAAAATGTTTGGCAAGTACAAGATCAAAAGCAGACGGAGGTTCAGGCGACAGAGCAGCAGAACGACAGGATAGAAAAAGCAGGAGAGGGAAATCAGCATGGCAGGGTTTGTGTGAATGAATGTATCTTACAAATGTGTGTGTGTGTGTGTGTAATTGGCAACAGGTGTGTGTGTGTGATTATAATTCCTGAAGACTCTTCTGTATGTTCATGTCTATGTCTGTCTGTCTATCTACCTACCTATCTATCTATCTATCTATCTATCTATCTATCTATCTATCTATCTATCTATCTATCTATCTATCTATCTATCTATCTATTTAAATTTTTGTAATTTCTTTCCTGTCATATGATGTTTCCCTGGGGTGGGGTGGTGTGGTGGAGGAGCAGCAGTGGGGTGGGGTGGGGTGGGTTGGTGGAGGAGCAGCAGTGGAGTGGGGTGGGGTGGGTTGGTGGAGGAGCAGCAGTGGAGTGGGGTGGGGTGGTGTGGTGGAGGAGCAGCAGTGGGGTGGGGTGGGTTGGAGTGGTGGGGTGGAGGAGCAGCAGTGGGGTGGGGTGGGGTAGTGTGGTGTTTGTTGGAGGAGCAGCAGTGGGGTGGGGTGGGGTGGGGTGGTTGTGGTGTGGTGGAGGAGCAGCAGTGGGGTGGGTTGGGGTAGTGTGGTGTTTGTTGGAGGAGCAGCAGTGGGGTGGGGTGGTTGTGGTGTGGTGGAGGAGCAGCAGTGGGGTGGGGTGGTTGTGGTGTTTGTTGGAGGAGCAGCAGTGGGGTGGGGTGGTTGTGGTGTGGTGGAGGAGCAGCAGTGGGGTGGGGTGGGGTGGGGTAGTGTGGTGTTTGTTGGAGGAGCAGCAGTGGGGTGGGGTGGGGTGGTTGTGGTGTGGTGGAGGAGAAGCAGTGGGGTGGGGTTGTGTGGTGTTTGTTGGAGGAGCAGCAGTGGGGGGGGGTGGGTGAGGTGTGGTGGAGGAGCAGCAGTGGGGTGGGGTGGGGTAGTGTGGTGTTTGTTGGAGGAGTAGCAGTGGGGTGGGGTAGTGTGGTGTTTGTTGGAGGAGCAGCAGTGGGGTGGGGTGGGGTAGTGTGGTGTTTGTTGGAGGAGCAGCAGTGGGGTGGGGTGGGGTGATTGTGGTGTGGTGGAGGAGCAGCAGTGGTGTGGGGTGGTGGGGTGTTTGTTGGAGGAGCAGCAGTGGGGTGGGGTGGTTGTGGTGTGGTGGAGGAGCAGCGGTGGGGTGGGGTGGTTGTGGTGTTTGTTGGAGGAGCAGAGGTGGGGTGGGGTGGGGTGGTTGTGGTGTGGTGGAGGAGCAGCAGTGGGGTGGGGTAGTGTGGTGTTTGTTGGAGGAGCAGCAGTGGGGTGGGGTGGGGTAGTGTGGTGTTTGTTGGAGGAGCAGCAGTGGGGTGGGGTGATTGTGGTGTGGTGGAGGAGCAGCAGTGGGGTGGGGTGGTGGGGTGTTTGTTGGAGGAGCAGCAGTGGGGTGGGGTGGTTGTGGTGTGGTGGAGGAGCAGCAGTGGGGTGGGGTGGTGAGGTGTTTGTTGGAGGAGCAGCAGTTTTTTTGGGGTGGTTGTGGTGTGGTGGAGGAGCAGCAGTGGGGTGGGGTGGGGTAGTGTGGTGTTTGTTGGAGGAGCAGCAGTGGGGTGGGGTGGTTGTGGTGTGCTGGAGGAGCAGCAGTGGGGTGGGGTGGGGTGGTGTGGTGTTTGTTGGAGGAGCAGCAGTGGGGTGGGGTGGTTGTGGTGTGGTGGAGGAGCAGCAGTGAGGTGGGGGGGGGTAGTGTGGTGTGT
>NC_080734.1:4913391-5008391 GCF_019097595.1 Hemibagrus wyckioides | reverse complement strand
TCCAAAACACATCCTTGGACTTTAAAAGTTTTATCTAGTGTTATAATAATTAAAAAAAAAAAAAAAACTGAAACAAATCCTAATTTTCATAAACAAATCATTAATGTTATCATAAACAAAATCCTTATAGCAAACTGAGCCACAAATTTGTATGAAACATGATCCAAGTCTCTCGGAGTCTCGTCTGAACACTAATTCCCTTGGAAATAACAACTTCGAAACAAGTCACTATTCAAGCTATCAGACACGCCCTTTCTTCGCAGCAAAATTCTTTATAATATATAATTTATAAACTATAATTTTCCAGTTTTAAATGAAACATTTCTCTGAATTTTTATCATGTGCTCAGAATTTACGAATTAAATTTTTAAACCTATTCTCAGACTTCTAAAGCTATTTTTTAACTTGCCTTCAGGCCTTTTTTAACGTCGTCTCAGACTTTTATCTTAAGTCATAATATTGCTTGCAGCACCCTCCAGACAAGTTTGTACAAAACCTGATGCTTCGTGATCCAGCTCCTTCAGCCCTAGCAGAAAGGATCGATTTCACAAATTTGCATGTAAATAAATAACGGCCTTGAAACAAGCCACTATTCAAGAAATCGACAACGTCCTTACTTTGCATAAGGATTTTCAAAAAGAAATTTCAGGTTCCGAATGAAAATTTTTGTCCGATTTCTAAACGTGTCCTCGGACTAAAGCTATTTTTAAAACGTCATTTCCGACTTTTATCTGATGACATGATGTTTCTAAAGTTTTTACAGCAAACTTGAGGCACCAGTTTTCAGCTGAACACAAATCTAAATCTCAATTAAATAACGAGTCAATTAATAAGTCATGTTAAACAGTTTTAAATGAAAAAATTTCTGTGTCCTCATACTTTTAAACCTATTTTTAACGTGTCTTACGAATTTCGGACCCTTTTTAAAAGTGTACTCAGACTCCGAAACCTATTTTTAACGTCTCCTCAGGATTGAAGACCCTTTTTAAAACATCTTTTCAGACTCTTAAACCTATTTGTAACGTCTCCTCGGGCTGCTGAAACCTTTATAAACGTCTCCCCAGTGTTTTATCTAACGTTATAATATATCAAAGGAGATCGGAAATCAGAAAAGTGGAGAGTTTCGCATGCTTTGTCGTCGAGCGAGCCGTATTCGATTGCACAGTAGAACAAAACGGCGTTCTCCAAGGCCGTGTCGGATATAAAAATCTCGACGGTGTGATGGATGTAAATTTGTTTTAAATTTCTCGGGCTGTGTGTAAACGAAGCTAGTGAGCCGGTGATGACTGAAATCCGAACAGCAGGTTTTTGGCAGTGTGTTCACAGCAACGAGCCGACTTCACATTCAGACACATGGAGTATATACAGCAACATTGAAACAGTGTGTGTGTGTGTGTGTGTCCATCTGCTGGCACTTCCTCATGTGTCCACTCTTCTCCTTTTGTTTATCCTTAACTCACAAACAACTTGTTTCCACGCGAGTGTGTTCAACAAACCACTCCTTTTATTAAAAAAAAAAATTCCAGGCCAAGAGGCGGTGCAGTGAGACGCTGCGAGTGTGTGTGTGTGTGTGTGTGTCCGCTGAGCTCCAAGCCAGTTGTCGATGACAGCTGTCGAGAGCAATATAGATAGAGTCAAGTGGCTTCAAATAGCCTCCGGTCTCTTCTGTAATATACGACAGGGAATGCTGCTCTCTCGTCGGAGTCTCTCGTTTCTAAAAAAAAAAAAAAAAAAATTTGCAATAAGACCCTGTCCTGTCTTTGACGCTGGCCGTGGTCCCTGTTGTGAAGGACGTTGTGATCACTTCTGACGTTTCGGTTCTCACGCATCCCAGAATGAAGCGCTTGTTCATCTTTTTTATGTCTCTTGGACGTGTGTCTGCTGTGGAGAGAACAGCTGCCGGTCACACCACCGGGCGTGTATTTCTGGAAAGTCGTTCCTCCGACGAGTTTCGTCTCTCTCTCTCTTTATATATCTCTCTTTTTCCGTCTCTGTTTCTCCGCTCTGGAAGAGCTTTCAGGTTTATCCAGCGCGGTGTGATTTCAGCTCAGGATGCCCCCGCTGCAGAGCGTGTAACGCCGAGCTGCAAGTGAGATCACAATCTGTTACAGGGAAGAAATAAAAAGACAAGCCTGCTGTGGCCTAAGCGAAAAGGCACAGAGAGACAGAGATCAGCCGAGGCTGGAACGGGCAGGGAGGCAGGAAGGCAGACAGGAAGGCAGGCAGGTCACTAAAACCAATACAAGTCCTTGCTTTTATCCTGGTTTTGCAGACCTGAGAGAGAAAGTAAGACAAGAGGAAAAAACGGAGGGTAAGAGAAGCAGAAGGAAGAAGGAAACAAGCTAGCTACCAGGCAAAGAAGTGTGAAAATAAAGGTGTAAAGAGCGAAGAAGCTGTTCGTACGTTAATTTTTTATTTTTTTTATTTTTTTAAGAAAGAAATCACACCACACACCACCCATATCCAGATTTCTGTAAAGGTCTGTTTGTTTTTTTTATTCTGAACAGTGCTATTGAATAAAGAAATGGAATATATATATATATATATATATATATATATATATATATATATATATATATATATATATATATATATATATATATATATAAAGGGTTTTACCCTCACTTTGTTAGTTCAGCAGTAATTAGTTCAACATAAAAAAAAACACTGAATGAAATCTATACAAATAAATAAATTGAGCACAAATTGTTTCCTCACTTTTATTGTTTAGATTTGTTTTTCACAGCATGACAATAACGTTTACGCCGTAACGGCTGAACAGAAATTCCTCTTTTTACTCATCCAAATCTCACTCATAATGAATCTCGGAGCTGTCGTTGATTTCCACATGTTCAGAAATGCTATATATATTTTTAATATGCATATCATATCATATTCAAATTCACTCTTCGTGATTAGTCTCTACTCCTGTACATTATATAATACAGTATATAGTGGTATAATACCTCAAAGCACAAACACGTACAAGGATTCATGCAGATCTTTCATAGGGATCTTTTTACATTGAAGCTTTTAACCATTTTTACCGATACAGTGACGTTTGGGATGTTTTCAATCAGTATAAAGAAATGAATGATGTTCAGTCTGATCTGAAATGACTGATGGATTTCAGCGTGTTTTAGACGTGTGTTTTTCCCTCTGTTGGAGAACCTTACACAGAATTTTACTGGTTGAAGATGAAATCTGAGCTGCTCTTTAGACGAACAAGCACTCGGAGCGTCTCAGAGAGCAGGAACGGGTTTGATATCACCTGCTCATTATACATATATGAGTTTAATGAGTCAGTGTCACTTCTTTAGGTGAAATTCTTGCTTCACAGAAGCAGTGGATGGAGATTGGGTTAAAAGAAAAATGTTGAAGTGTTAAAACATTTGAGAAGACAGGACAGAGTGTGATTTAAGCTTTCTTTTTGGTTCAGAACTTTCATATTCAGAGTCTTTGATACAGTTCTTGAAACTCTAAAGTTACGGCCCTGAAGATGTCAAATATTTAACAAATTTGCGATGGATTTTCCAGACAAGAGATTTTCCAAAATATTTCGTTCAAATAAGTTTTTAAGCACGTCAAATACAATAGATAATAATTTGTTCTTGAGTCATCGTTTCTTACCTGCGTCCACGTTCAGGCTGAGGCTCTGTCCCATATCGGATCCCGTCCCGGTGAAAGCTCCGGTCCATGCCGAGCTGGCCGGATCGCTCTTGCTGATGTCACACGGCGAGGGTCCGGGAGCGGGCACGGTGGCCGGAGGGAGTCTGTGTGGTCGCACCGAGGGCACTAGGAGAGAGCTGTACCGCGGGTCAAAGTGCGTCCCGTACACGTCGTGCACTGTAGGCCGAGGATAAGCCGAGCTCTGAGCGCTGATGGAGCCTCCGAGCGGGTAAGGATGATGGTGGTGGTGGTGGTGTGTCGGGTGCCAGGATTCCGGCGTCGCCTGGTGGAGGTGGCTGTGTAACGAAGCGCTGGAGTACGGGTCAGCAGGGAACGGCAGGTCGGTGTGGGACGCACCCAGAGCGCTGCTTAAAGACGCTGTGACTGACGGCTGGTACGCGCTGTTCCAGAAGGACGGAGGGAAACTGCGTTGGCTCATCGGGAATGATCCGTCTGGAGGAAACCGGATGGAAAGCATTCATATAAATATGTATTTTTAAAGATCCTTGTGAATATTATTACAGATTTTAGTAAAAGACGTGATGATGATGCATAAGTAAAATGTTTACTACAAATATTTTTTTCTCAAATATTTGCATAAAACAAGCACTATTTTTTCCTTCCTTAATTATTTATAAATCAAACTCCAGACAGTTTTTTTTTCCTACTCATTTCAAGCAACTGGAAAATAATAAGGATCGTCTCAACATCTAAGCTTTATAGCTATCACTGTGTTGCGTTCACATACGCCGACTTTATGCTTTCAGGAAACTCGACGAGAACATTCCTGAGCGCTGAAGAGTTATTTCACTACATAAACATGAACATCATGATGCACCTTTCCAGGCTCCTCGTGTGGGTTTGTTGCCGCTGGCTGAAGCAGGGCCGTAGCTGCTGGTTTGGCTCAGAGCGCGGCTGAAGTGTTCGTCCACCACCGAGCTGATGTCTCCCTGGAAGTAGGTGAAGAGGACACATCGTGAGCTGATGTATTCAGCCTCGGGTGGCTGCTCCTTCTCCGGCGCACAGTCCTCCTCCTTTATAGTGGGAGCAGGATGACTGGAGAACGAGTTTCCTCCACTTACGGGTTCTTCTTGCATTTTGGAATAGAAAGCCAATTTCTGGAACAAAACAATTGTTACCATTTAGAGGACTTCTATTATTGTTATTGATACTGTTGCTATTATTATTATTACTATTATTGTTGTTGTTGTTTCCTTTTTTTTTAACCCTTTTACCATAGTCTATATCATGTACATTAAAACTAATTTTTCTCTTTAATGGAAAACAAAAAAATGAGTTATATTTCCACACAGATTCCTCCATGCAGTTAGTTTCATCTACAAAACAACAACAAGAAAAAAAAACCCTGGCTCTCAGCTACATGTGTGTTGCGTGAGCTCTGTGAAATCTGACACTTTTCACACTATTTCAAATATGAACACCAGCCCTGCGTTCAAACACGCATGTGCCTGTGTGTGTGTGTGTGTGTGTGTGTGTTTGCTGTGAGAGCGTTTAGGAAAGTGCGAACACTTTAAACAGGGTTTCAGGTAGCACCCAGGTAAAGCTTTTCTACTTTGTTAACTGATTTATAACCAAACCAGCAACACACACACACACACACACACTTGAATTATGTGTCAAATGGTTCATGTGAGAAGATTAAATACCAAAAGTGACAGAAAGCATGGAGAGAAAAGTAAACCTACATGCATGTGTAAACCAGGTTGCTTTTTAAATCTATTAAATGATTTTAGATTCAATTATTATATATATATATATATATATATATATATATATATATATATATATATATATATATATAAATATATATAGAATATACATTTCTAAACATTTAAATGTGACTCAATGTTTGGATTTAATTTGATTTAGATTGCACAATAGCTCTATATATATTGCAGCATTACCATGGGCGCCTTTGCTTTGTGTATTATATATATATATATATATATATATATATATATATATATATATATATATATATATATATATATAAATTAGAAGGAAATAATTGAAAGTAATTAATATATTGGTTATTTGGAATATCTGCTGGTTTCAGTTCCTTTAGCTTCAGAAACACTTTGCACAGCTTTTTGCCTGAAACTTTGTGTACTAGAATGAACTTTTACTACATCTATAGTTGGAATATTTTTTTCATTTAGATTAATATGTCTTTATTTTATTTTGCTTACTTTCATTAATACACTGCACACACTTTATGGATTCCTGGATTCCCCTCTACTTTTTGCCACTTTTTTATTTATTTATTTAATCTGCACAGTACCTAGTTTCGTTCATTAAAACATTTCCATTAATCTACTGATTATTATTTATCCTTTTCTGTCTACCGCACGAACGCGCAAACTCCACGGCGAGCTCGTGCACACCCCACATCAAAGTTCCTGACTGTTCAGTCCAAGAGTGTAGCAGTTTATCTGGTCGTGGTGAAACTTTCTTACCTGGTGGTGAGGATGAGGATGAGGATGATGATGGTACGGGCTGTAAGTTGGAGTGAAGTAAGGCTGAGGCGGCGCGTACACTTGGTACATGACATCCAAGCAGCTCATGGCGGAAAAAAACGAGCCAATGTTGTCAGGTAGAAGACTTTAACAGCATAACATCACGCTTCATTGGGGATTAAAGAGGTTCTGGAGGAAGGAAAAAAAGTACGAGTGACGAATACGAGTCCGCTGTCCGAGGCGCGCGCGTGGCTCTCCGTGTGCGTGTGCTGTGTGGAAGAGTCTCTCTCTCTCTCTCTCTCTCTAACTCTAACTCTCTAACCACTAACCACCCCGGAGCGCGCGCGCGCGTGTGTGTATGTGAGAGAGAGAGAGAGAGAGAGAGAGAGAGAGAGAGAGAGCTACTCGCCCCGATTTGACGTCTCATTGCGCGGGCGCTCAAGCGACCAATCTAGCAGCGCGCGCTGTCCTTAAATTCTTTTTAGCTTCGTATACAGCATGGGTGTTACACAGTACTTAGCTATTGTATGCACGCATAATTTTCCCTTCAACCCTCACTCCCGACACACACACACACACACACACTTTTTTCCCACTTTTTTTTTCGTGCGTGCCTTTACAAAATCTGCAAACCACAAAAGAGTAAAAAAAGGGCTACAAGCCTTTAGTGATAAACATAATACAAATTAATTTGACCTTTTATTTTTTATATATTAAATTAAACATGAAGTACTACATCAGCAAAAGTATATGGACAACTGACCATTACACCATGTCACATTTATCCACAAAGTTGAAAGCTCAGAGTTGTCGAGAATGTCTCTGCTTGCTGTAGTGTTACAATTTACCGTCACTGGAACTAGTGCAGCTGTTCACAAAGCACAGAGCTCCACGGTGTGCTAAGGTTGGAGTGGAAGAACTCAAGTGTCCTGCACTGAGCCCTGACTCTGACTCAACCGCACTGAACACCTCTGGGATGAACTGGAACACCGACTGAACCCCAGACCTCCTCACTCTGACAGCATCAGTGTCTGATCTCACTCATGCTCTTGTAGCTGAATGATCACTAATCCTTCCAAACAGAAAAGAATGAAGCTTATATGATAATATCAAAGGAGAATAAATCTGGAATTAGGTCATAATTACATTAACACCCTTATCCAGAGCAAATTACATTTATTTCAATTTTTTTTTAATACACCTGAGCAATTGAGGATGAAGGGCCTTGCTCAGAGGTCCAGCTTGCTGGACATGAGATTCAAACTCACAACCCTCTGATCAGTTGTCCAACACAGTAACCACTAGGCTACCACAATCCCATAGAGTGTGAGGAAATGTGAGTGTGATGGTCAGGGGTGCACAAACTTCGCATCATACAGTATAATGACATTTAATTCATCTGCATTGCTCGATGATCGATGGTGCCATAATAATGAACGACAAACAAAAAAAAACCAAACAAATAAGTGTCTGTACTTATTGAGCAAACCAGTGATGATATAAATGATCAGCTTATTAAGAGGAAGACCACTGAAGAAACACTGGGTCAGGAAATCCATACTGAATTGTTACTAAAACTACTGTTACTCAAAATATTGCAATGGCTTATTATACCAGACGAATAATTTACAAACAATTAAAATGAGACACACAACTTCGAAGAAATTTCTTGTAGTGTGTAAACATGCTTTGCTTCGATGCCTAAAAAATTGGAGAATTAAAAAATATAAATTTATATATATATATATATAGATTTTTTTTTTTTTACATGTAACCCATTATTTTATATGGCTAGAAACATTCACAAACTCAGTGGCATGCGGTTATAGGAAAATAATCACTGATCAAAAGTCAAAAAACAAACAAACAAACAAAAAAACGTCTTCAGGCTGTTGTATGGAATTGATTTTTTAATACATTAATATTAATAGCATTATTTACCTGTGTGTTTGGGGCTACGACTTCATTTATCAAAACAGTTCATCATAATAATGAGAAGAAATTATGAAAAGAAATTTATTAATGGAATGCTTAATGATAAATAATGAGACGAATTATCCAATAAATATAATGTGACATAATGAAAATGACATTTCCAGCCACATCTAATTGAAATATTTACTTCAGTGCACATTACTGTGGAATTTTTATGAATAACTCAACAGAGAAAACGTCTCTGTTTATCGGCTAAACTACTTCCCGTAACTTCAACCCTCCAGGTTTAAAAAATGAAAAGCAAATTAGTTATGACACTCAGATCTGTCGTACACAGAAAGCAACTGCTCTGGTGCCTCGGCTCAAAATGCCACAGCCTCTCCATCTTACAGCGAAGGGTCAGAGGTCAAATAGTCCCATCACAATTGGTGCCTGGGTCAAAGGGCATTATATATCATTAGAGACTTCAAAATCAACATTACACTACAACTGACTAAACAGAGATCCTGGGCTCGCTCAGGAGGTTTTGTCATAACAATGCTGAGCGGCTGGAACAGGCGGCGTTCACGCTCATCAACATTTCAGCAGCAATAGGAAGGGAACGTTCGCTAGCACTTATTATAACAAGCGAGCAGTGATGGATGGGAAATATTTTCTTTTATAGGACTGCGCTGTTTGGAATTCTCCGTTCTGATTGGTCAGAAGGTGGTGGGTTCGGGGTCTAGCTTCAACTGTCTCGAGTTTATGTGTACAGAGGACGTGTCACATCATCCATCCATCCATCCATTTCCTTTTGCACTTATACTACACAGGGAGCATTCACGATCTCACACACACTCCAGACAATTTTAAGATGTCAATCAACCTATAATTAATGTCTTTATACTGGGGAGGAAGCTGGAGAGCCCATGAAACACAGGGGGAAAATATGCAAACTTCACACACACATAAGGGTGCAAGTAGGAATCAAACCCCAGACCTTGCAGAAACAAAGCAAGCAGCCTGACCATTAGGCTAACGTGCCGTAAGGGTTTTGGTAATGTTAAGAAGGAGAAAATAAAGAGCAGCTGTTGAGAGAAGGATGGGACTCGTTTGTTTCAGGGATGTTCCACAAGATTAACCGTAACTCTAAACATACGTTTGTATACGTGTGACGTGACGTGAGACAATACAAGCACATTTACTACATGTGAAAGCTTGAAGAAGTGGTTAAAAACCTGAACTTTTAAACATTTTCACACAATTCAAGTTCACATTATTTTAAATTCTTACTTATTATATAAGCGTGATCTTAGCATGCCAGATAACCTCAGGGATTGAAAGTTGCACCTTCATGCTAGCTAACAAGCCATCCAGGTTAGCAAGGTAGCTCTTTTTATGGACTACTCGTATGTTATTTTCGTACTTTTACTACGTCCCAGTGCTGCTGTGCATTAACAGCGTTAACGCCTGAGAGGTGGCTTGAAGTGCTGGTGAAAATGAATCGGTGTAACACTTCCGAGCAGACGCTAGTGACTTGTTTATTTAAAGATTACACATTTAAAAGGACGAGCAACTGTTTGTTCTTGATCCCACTTCATACGTATTGTCCTCCTTTCAAATTTGGCTGTGCAACACCTGTTAGCAGATAAAGTTACGGCTTGTCATAACTCTCCATTTCTGATGTGACAGCTCCAAAACAATGGGGGGTTTTACGCCGTGTAACCTGACAGGGTTTCTATTTCCACCCAAACAGCTTAAGGACAAGGAATCGTCGAGAGCTAAGAGGACCTAATGCTGGAGAGACGTTCAACAAGACGAGGGAAGAGAGAGAAGTGTAGCTTTTACTTCCCTTCTGTTTTCAGTCTTGCTCCAGACTAAACTGAGGGGGTCCACGGCTTTGTGTCCCTTGGCCCCGTCAGTCCTTTGCTATTAATCTGCCTTCGTCTCGTCTCGTCGAGGCAGGGGCGGGGTTGGAGGGGCGCAGGAGATGAAAGCACCGGCATACAAAAGCATTGTCAAGGCAAGTCGGAAAGCAGTGAGGAATGCAAACATGCACTTGAGCAAAGGGTGTGAAATATTTCAACAAAAACAGGCCGCACGCTGTCCTCTGCTCAGGAGACGACTCTCGCTAAACACTCGCTCAGATTCAGTCAGATATCTGCTACATGGTAGCTACATGTCCATTAACACAATTTGTTGTACATTTTTGGGTACTAATTTTAGACAAATTTTGCATAACTGAGACTTAGCCACTCAAAAAGTGACACTGAAAAAATTCATTTACATTTAATAAAATCATATATCTAGCTGAATTGTGGGACAGTTGGAGCCCAAGTCTTGCTGATGATTGTAGTCATATGACGTGAGCGTGAATCTCTACACTTGTGTGTGTCCAGAGCAACTGCAGGGTTTCGGTGTGAAACGTGAAACAGAGAGTGTCTGTTTTAGGAAGGACGTGTAACACCTGCCCTGGACACCCAGAGCGTGGCATATGGGCAGAAGAATCCTGAATACTGACAACCTACTGATCCTGAATGAGAGAGGAAGACTATTTTATCGCTTTATTTTTATTAATCCTGAAGCCCTACATTCACGCTAGCAAGTAGTTTCTCTTTGTAGGTATGTAGTGATTGGTAATGTTGTCATTTTCTGTGTTTTAACAAACATTAGTAGACAAAATGTACAGCTTAGGACTCTATATGTTTTGACTTCATGAAATGCACTTGATAGAAATTGTCTTGATTTACAAAGCTAGCATCTTTGGCTGATTAGCAAATCAGGATAGCTAACTGTGCTAGCAACACATACTTACCAGAGATACCATCCATCCGAGCTTTATTTTCCTTCCATAACATCCGTACACACATTTAATGAATGGTTATACATGCGGAGGAGGTAATAATGACAATGAAATGATTTTTATTGCCCCATTTTTTGATGGTATAGTGGTTTAATTTGTTGGTGTAGTTCCTTGCCCTAATCTACAAATACTGACACCTATAGACCAGTTAGATAGGGATGAACTAGAAAAGGGGAACCTATGTGGAAGTCTTCGCCCTTGGATTGGCCCCCGAGGCCCATTGCTCATCGGTTCTTCCTTGGGCTCCTCACTGGTCCATGTGTCCTAGTCTGTCCCTATTGGTGATGGAACTACTTTGCAATGTGAGACATGAGGCCACGTCTTTTTTCCATGGCAATGCAGAGTTTAAATTAAAATCTCCCTTTCCGAAGAAGAGGATAAACCAAACTTAAGTGGTGATTATGGAACTGAAGAAACGCCACAACACACAACGTTTAGGACTGGGATCATAGGGTTAGATCATGAACGTAGTGGTAGTGCACTAGGTAGTGTAAGGCTGTGTCTCAATCAGCTGCCTAGTTCACTAGTCACTGATCAGGGAGTTGGCCATTTTAAAGGTCTCTCTCTCTCTCTCTCTCTCTCTCTCGCTCTCTCGATCACAAAATCCTTCCAGTGCACTAGAACTAGCTTCCTTAAAAAGCCCCACAATGCACCACAAAAACCAGGGACATCAATGCTCACCATGTTCACTATCAGGAAATGATGTTACATTTTATGAAGCCTCTCAGCAGGGTGAACCAAACTCTCAGCCATCTTTGTCTACAAATGTTACTAGCTTGTTATTATTGTTGTAGCTCTCAAAATATCACTTACATTAGCATAGTATTTTAATTTCATTTGACATTCTTTACACGGTTCGTTTGAGTCTAAAAACTTTTAAGTGTTTGATGATTTCCACTAGCTAGCCTACGGTCCTGCTTGAAGTACCACGACAAACAAGAGTGTGATTAGACACAGCCTAAGTCTCTGATCAGTGCTTTCTTGCTTTTACTAAAGATCAGACATAGTAAAGAAAAAAATGAAATTGATTTGTTGAAGTAAACCTTTAATGTGTAGGGTTTTAAACAGGATTTCCAGCATTTGGTAAAGTTCCTTCTAGAACTTTCCGTCTTTCAATACAGCCAAGAAGCAGATATTTTGACAGGAAAAAATGTTCATATTTTCATCAGCGTTTGTTGACGTATCACAACACTACTGCTCTGTAATCACCATACATCGTATTAGCACTTAGCTTGTCGACAAGCTAACAAGCGCGCTAGCTCGGCTTTGTCAAAGGTCGCCATGAGTGTGATGCCACTATTAGTGATTTGTTTCAACAGATATATACCACGACATCCATCATTTACATTCAGTACATCGCTAATGTTTAGTTAGCTAGGTAAGCTAAGTTAGCATACAGTAGCTAGCTTGCAGGTTAATTCTCTTGACATTGTCACACTTTAATCATTTGTAGTGACCTACAATTGAACCCAAAATATCAATCTACAGCATATAAATATAATCAATATGAGTTTTCTTTTCTAGCCAGGATTATTTTTTGAAGCTGTTCTGCTCAGCAGGTCATTTGAGAGCATGACCCACCTGTCACTGCGGTTGGACAGGGATGAACTGCTGACCCTGTTTGAGGAAGAAATGTGGGAATCCATACACATCGGATCAACTTTTCACTCAGTGCGGGCGTGGTGTCAGCTGTATGTTTGGCTGTGACTGTGGTAGATACAGTGCACTCACACACACACACACACACACACACTGCCTCCATTCATGCTCTCCACAGCATGCTTTAGATACGCTCAACACACAGGCCAGATTGAGTGACACTCGATATTTCATCAGTCACAGCAAAATAATGGCAAATGTTTTGACACAAATGCCTTCCGTCCAGCACAAGTTCCTCTTTAAGCATTTAAGCGCTTAACCCCTTTTCACCAGGACACTTATCAGATATTTTCCATCAGTATAAAGAAACAAATTATTTTATCTCCACGTCTGATATAAAATGAGTCAGGACTATAGATGTGTGTTTTTCCCTCTGTTGGAAAACCTTACATAGAATTTCAGTGGTTGAAGATAACTCCTTAGAGAGAGCAGAAACCAGGGGAACATCTGGAGCTTGGACTCTTCTGGTCTTGTCACTACATCTGTGAAGATTCTCAGCATACAGGAAAGCCACGCACACAGACCAGTACCGACTGTTTGATTCCCACCACCCAATGCAACACAAATTAGGTATCATCAGAACATTACACCACATCATCATCAGAAAGCATCCCTACCTCTACAGAAGCCAAAAAGAAATCATCTGAAGGCAGCCCTCAAGGAATGTGGATATCCTACGAGGGCTTTCATGAAGACAGCTTCTAGCAGAAGGACAACAGACCAAACTGAGACCCAGAAAAACATCGTCATCCCTTATATGGCCAGGGTATCCGAGGATTTTTGGAAAATACCACATACAAGTTAACTTTAAACCCACTATCATACTAAGACAGAAACTCATCCCCAAACACCAAAACACAAGAGGAGTAATGTAATTTCTGCGGTCCAGTGTAGTGAAGAGTGCTCAGAGCTGTACACTGGACAGACAAAACAACAACTACAGAAAAAGAGGTACCAACACACAAGAACCTGAATCAGCTGTGTACCTGCATCTGAAAGACAAAGGACACACTTTTGAGGACGAAAAAGGACAAGTCTTAGACAGAGAAGACAGATGGTTTGTGAAGGAGGTCATCTATGTTCAGGTGGACAATCCTTCTCTCAACAGAGGTTGAGGTCCTCTGCACAACCTGTCTCCTATTTTTCATCCATCCCCAAGAAGATCAAGACCTCTTCATACGTCCCTCTCCGGGGTCGTTACATCCTAACCGGCTCCCGTACTCCTAACACCACCTCCCATTCTCACCTCCCCTCGTACCGTTAATAAGGTTACCTAGGGAGGGGAGGATCCGTGACCCTGGAGGATACAAATTTGAGGAATCCTGCCAACTTTCCTCAGACTGAAGAAGCTGGTTGGAAACATTTCCGATCTAACTCGAAAGAAGTCCAGTTGACATGACTCAACTTCTAAACACCCACTACCTCAACCAGACTTTTCCACAGCACTATAACTACACACTCATCACCATATTACATACTGACATAACATTATGAGCAGTGAGAGGCGAAGTGAAGAACACTGATGATCTCCTCATCATGGCACCTGTTAGTGGGTGGGATATATTAGGCAGCAGGTGAACATTTTGTCCTCAGAGTTGATGTATTAGAAGCAGGAAAAATGGACAAGAGTAAGGATTTGAGCGAGTTTGATGAAGGGCCAAATTGTAATGGCTAGACCACTGGATCAGAGCATCTCCAAAACTGCAGCTCTTGTGGGGTGTTCCCGGTCTGCAGTGGTCAGTATCTATCAAAAGTGGTCCAAGGAAGGAACAGTGGTGAACAGGAGACAGGGTCATGGACGGTCAAGGCTTATTGATGCACGTGGGGAGCGAAGGCTGGCCCGTGTGATCCGATCCAACAGACGAGCTACTGTTGCTCAAACTGCTGAAGAACTTAACTGCTGAAGGTAGTAATACACAGTGCATGACAGGTCAGGACTGTTTTGGCAGCAAAAGGGGGACCAACACAATATTAGGCATAATGTTATGCCTGATCGGTGTATTCATATTCATTTCATTCACACGCAGTCATTGTGTCATCGTATCAGTAACTGTGCTGTATTCACATGCCATATTTCTTCCCCTATATCTTATCTATTTATTTTACCTTCTATCACCACCTCCCACTTCATTGTACAATAAGCTTCTTTTAATTCATTTTTATTCAGTTTCCGTGTTACATTTTTTTTCCCATGATATTTGTGAATCTTGTTTTATATTTGCTTGACTTTATCTTGATTTCTTATACACAGGGACAGTCGTAAAGGGTGAAAATTTCACATCATGTTCTACTGTGTATGACTGTCTGTGGCTGTGACAAATAAAATTTGAAAGAAGATTTCTTTACTTTTCTACTTTGATCTGTCTGCCTTAGCTTTATAGAATAATCATAATAAGTCATTATTTGTGTCATAAACTGTAGGTTACAGCACAATGTAATTCTTTTCTTCACATATCCCAGTTTAGGAAGTCAGGGTCAGCACCTCTGGAGCAGAAAGGGTTAAGTTGTCTTTATTTGTCACATGTACATTACTGCACAGTGAAATTCTTTCTTCACATATCCCATCCGTGGAGCAGATCAGAGCGCAGGGTCAGCCATGATACAGCGCCCCTGGAGCAGGGTGGGTTGGGTGCCTTGCTCAAGGGCCTAGCAGTGGCATCTTGTTGGTTCTGGGGCTTGAACCCTGATCAACGACCGAGAGCCTTAACCACTTGAGCCACCACCACCCAGGTTAAGGGTCTTGCTTAACAGTGGTGCTCAGTGGTGCTAGAGCTAAAACTCATAACGTTCTGGTCAGTAACTCAGCTATTTGAAAAATGAACTAAAATGTTAAATTTCCACCAAAATTTTATTAAACAATCATCACAGAAACACCTGTCTCATAAATGACACAATTATTATAAATACACACAGGTTTAATTTAATTCAATTAGGTTCATTTCAAAAGGTTAAAGCTGTCTATTAATTTTCCGTAACAAATTGTTGTTGTTGTTTTTTTTTAAATAAATCATTATTATTTTCTTTCTACCTTTTATCCTGAGCACACGTTTCATAGCCAGCTTGGAAATCAATGGATTCTGTTTACCAGATTCATCAGCAAGGCCAGACATTTGACTGCTGTTTGCTTTCATCAGTTTCATCAATCTGTTTGCTTTCAGCTCTCAGTGTAGAGACCGAAACGCTGGAGTGGTTTGGATTACAAAGCGATTCTTTATGCGCTTGCTTCACATTTGCCTGCATTGTAGTGCAGTTTCTGTTCTTATCCTCATCCTGCAGCTCATTTTATTCCTGAAGTTATTTCTAAGAAGATTGTTTTAACGTGATTGCTCTTCTTGCACTTGTTTGCTTTTTATTTATTTTATTTTATGGTTTAATTACTTCTGTAGTTCTTCGTTTTTTTTTTTCTTTCCCTCAGTCCTCCCTCAAAATAAAGATTTAAGGTATTGCTCTATACCTGAGATGCTCATATCGATAGTAAGGGGAATAATCATGAATGAAATCCTCATTTTCCTCATGTGTTTCATTCTGCCTTGTGGACTGGAAATGGATTTATGGGACATTTTCACTTAGGATAAAGACATGAATGATGTTCAGGCTGTGAGTCTGATCTAAAATCACTCTTTCAGCGACTTTCAGTGTGTTTTTCCCTCTTACACAGAATTGTACTGGTTGAAGATGAAATCTGAGCTGCTTTTTAGATGAACAAGCACTCGGAGCGTCTCAGAGAGCAGAAATGGGTTTGAGATCAACATTTACTTTGAAGATATAAACAATTGTGTGAGGAAAACACTAACTGATTTTGAGTATGAATATATTGCCTGTAGTAGGCTAGGGGAAAAACAGAAATCCTTCTGAAACACTAAAAATTCTTAAAGTCCCGAGTGTCTACTTTTCATATGAGCTTCATATTAACCTCCACTGTGGAGTGAGACATGATAAAGACATACAATGCTGAACATGGACACAACCAAAACATTTTAAATTCAATTTAATTCAATTTAATTTTATTTGTATAGTGCTTTTAACAAAGAGCATTGTCTCAAAGCAGCTTTACATGAGAAACAACATAAGAAAACAACAAACATCTAAACAGAAAAACAGTCCTAGATGTTATCCCAAGTGAGCAAGCCTGAGGTGACTGAGGCGACTGTGGCAAGGAAAAACTCCCTTAGATGGTATGAGGAAGAAACCTTGAGAGGAACCAGACTCAAAAGGGAACCCATCCTCATTTGGGTGACAATTGTGTGATGCCGATACAGCATGTGTAGAATGTTATGTAAATCAATAAGGAGGTTGTTGTCCACAGCGCTGCTTTGAATATCCCAATCCTCACAAAGCAGAACCCGGCTGGAGCTGGTCCATCTCCGGATGCCACTGGAGCCGGCACAGTCTCTGTATGCCTCGGGATGGGTAGAAGAAGGGAAACAATGGAACGGCATTAGCGTAGCTGCTGTTCATAATATTAGCAGTACTAGATGATAATGTGCATTTAATCAGATGTACTGGAGCACAAGGTTATGGGATGTGTTAAATGTATGCCTGGCTAAAGAGACAAGTCTTTAGTCTACGTTTAAACTGGGAGACTGTGTCTGAGCCCCGAACACTGTCAGGAAGACTATTCCAAAGTTTTGGAGCTAAATACAAAGACGCTCTACCCCCTTTTGTGGATTTTGATATTCTGGGAACTACTAGAAGTCCGGAATTTTGTGACCTTAAAGAGCGTGGTGGATTGTAACGTGTTAGAAGACTGGAGAGATAGGTGGGAGCTAAACCAATTAGAGCCTTGTATGTAATTAGAGCTAATTTATAGTCAATTCTAAACTTAACAGGTAGCCAGTGCAGGGATGATAATATTGGGGTTATATGATCAAATTTTCTTGATCTGGTAAGAACTCTGCCGGCTGCATTCTGGACTAACTGTAGCTTGTTTATTGACAATGCAGCTACCTAGTAATGCATTACATTAGTCCAGTCTGGAGGTCATGAATGCATGAACTAGTTTCTCTGCATCAGATACACATAAAATGTTCCTAAGCTTGGCAATATTTCTAAGATGGAAGAAGGCTGTTTTTGTGATATTGGATATATGATTTTCATATATGATTATGAGGATAAATGTGATACAGATTGAGATATTCAGAGCGTCAAACAGATATACAGTGGAAATATATTCATTCTTAATAATTATGACACATCTGAAATCTATCTGTGAAGCAATCAGTGGTCAGGGTTACTCAGAGTAATAATAATTCATCATATGGTGTGATAAACCTCACCGAAACCCCCCCTCAGAGGTATTTCAATCACATGATCCACAATTAAACCTCTTACTTGCCAATGAGGAGACAAAAGAGCATGAAATTATTTTCCTTCACACTCAGGTTAACCTCAGTTCACAAAGCAACGGTTTAAAGCTGAGAATTTTTTTTTGGCTTCAAGGTCATCGGGTGCCGAGACGACCTCTTTTCTCCTCTTCCGTCAGGCGTCGCAGTATCCGAAACCATTGTGTTCGACTCGGTGTTGTCGATTACGCCGTTGTGCCTGTCTTTATTGTGTACGTTGCACCATTTCTAGACTTACAGAAGGTCAAACGAATCATAGAAACCCACCTGCCAAAGACACGTCTTTAGATTTCAGCAGTTTCGTGAGGCATGAAAAGGTGACGACCCTGAGATTAATCCGAGATAAAGACCCGGGCCATTGGTTTACGTTATGAAGAGGTGAAAGTGTCATGGGAGGTAGAGACTGAACGTACACAATGGTGTGCTCAGGGATTCGTTAAGAATCAAGCAATTGTGTGTAAAAAAGTCCTTCGCTTTAACATTCCTGATTAATCCGATCCAGAATTGTTTAATGGACATCTTTCATCCAGAATCTTCAAATCATACAAACACACCAGATACATACATGCTGTTGCCAGATTGATCAAATCTAAACCTCATACTCTATCCATTTTGAGCTAAATTTTCATGGCCATGAAACTATTTCCTGCTCTCACTTATGCTATAGCAGCTATACACAGTAATTCCCTCTCTCTCTCTCTCTCTCTCTCTCTCTCTCTCTTTTTCTTCTTCATTTTCCTGAAGACTTTTGGCTATTGGGAAAATTCACAGCTTTACTGTTACGAAGCATTAACACTGGAGACTCCTTCCTTAAAAGTTTAATAATTATAGAAAACTTCACCAAAATGAACACAGAGCATTTGTTAGGAAAATGGTCCCTGGGTGAGCTGTTGCTATAGAAACGATGTGTCAGAGCCTCTGCTATTAAAAAAGAAAACACCTTCTGACCAATCAGAATCGAGAAATGAATTGAATGAAGAAATCCATACACACACACAAAATGGTCAAAAGTGAATTTCTACGTTCAAAAAAATATGTCAGACCCCCCCCCCCCCCCACACACACACACACACATAAAGAAACTTTGCATGTTTCATGGCCACCAAATTGAATACTAATTGGTTCTCAGTTTTAATATAAATACCTGCCAAATGTGAGGCATCGCATTTAATCTTTAATAACTCCACTGTTTAATTACAGAAATTGATTTGCTCTTGCTATCCAGTACATGTTCACATCCCCCCCCCCTGCCCCTCCACCAGGCTATTAAATATGAAGTCAGAAAATAAACGTGTCCTTCTCTGGCTTTAAATGCGATTTCCATGTGTTTTATTTATTTATTTATTTTATAATTATTTATTTTATATTTATTGTCACTCTTGAGAATAGCAAGGCCAGCCATTTAAACTGTTATTTGAATAAGCATATGTACTTCACTCTTGGAAGACCTTGACGGTTGAGAGACTGCGGTGCTGCTGGATGTCGCTGAGGTAGAGGTGTTAATGCGGCGTTAATATACATTTGGGTTAGAACGATACCTTTAGTCCTGCATAATGTTCCGTCGGAGCGATTCGACGTGACTGACAAGACAAGCCACGGTTTAATGGATCGTGTCTAGAATAATGTCAGAAGAAATATTAAAAAAAGAAAAGAAAAGAAAAAGAAGGGGGAAAAAACCAGCTTATGCTCTTTCAAGAAACAGATCCTTCACCTCAAGGGGCGATTCAGCTGAAGCATCTTGCTGTATCTTGAATTCTCTGTTCTGATTGGTCAGAAGGTGTTAATATGGTCAGATGTTATTTTCCGTAACTGAGAGTTCATTGTGATTGAAGTACAGTGTGGATGGTGTGTGTGTGTGTGTGTGTGGATTATTTGCCTATGAGGTATGTGAGTTTTTGAATGAAAAGTGAGTATTTCCTTTGATTTTTAGTTGTATGGTTTAGGTGAATGATTTTTAGAACAGTACTAAAGTCAAGTGAAGTTGAAGTTTACTTATAGAGCGCATTTGTAACCCAAAGTGTTTTACAAATATTTTATCCAAAGACAACGATAACACCAGTTGTTTGTCCTAGCATTTGTCCCGCTGATTAGAGATTAGCTGAGATTGTGCTGGGATAGAGATTAGCCCTATCCCAGCACACATTGGGAGAAAGGCAGGGGTACACCCTGGACAGGTCACCATCACGGGGCCACACATATAGACAGACAAACACTCACACTTACGGGCAATTTAGAATTATCAATCAACCTGATGTAGATGTTTTTGTACTGTGGGAGGAAACCAGAGCACCCGGAGTAAACCCACAGGGAGAACATGTAAACTCCACACAGAAAGACCCTTGCCTGTTTGATCCCATGACCTTCTTGCTGTGAAGTAACAGTGCTACCCACTAAGCCATCATACTACCCGTAAATATTAAAGTGTTCTTGTTAATGAACGAAAGACTTTGCTGGTGTTCTGAAAGACAGCTGAATCTTGAATCATGAAGTTTTGCGGTTTTGAGAAGAAATGTAGTAGCTTAGTGGCTATGGTGCTGGGCTAACAACTACTGACCAGAAGGTTGTGAGTTTGAATCCCAGATCCTCAAAGCTTTCACTGCTGGGCCCTTGAGCAAAGCCCTTTTAGTTTTGCTTTTTCTGTCATATTTTTGAATTAGATTTTTTTTTTGTTTATTTGGTTTAGTTTCATTTTTTGTTTATTGTTTTGTTTTTAGTTTTGTTTTTTTCGGTTTTGCTTTTTCTGTCATATTTTTGGATTTGATTTTTTTTTTGTTTATTTGGTTTAGTTTCATTTTTTGTTTATTGTTTTGTTTTTAGTTTTGTTTTTTTCGGTTTTGCTTTTTCTGTCATATTTTTGGATTTGATTTTTTTGTTCGTTTATTTGTTTTATTTGAATGTTTTTATTTTATAGTTTTAGTTTACCTTTTTTTGGTTATGCTTTTTTGTCATATTTTTGGATTTAATTTATTGTTTGTTTTTTTGTTTCTTTTTATTTTTTGATTTATTGTTCTGGGTTTAGTTTAGCTTTTTTCTGTTTTACTTTTTCTGTCATATTTTTGGATTGGATTTTTTATTTGTTTACTTGGTTTATTTACATTTTTTGGTTTATTGCTCTGGTTTTAGTTTTGCTGCTGCGGTTTTGTTTTCTGCCATCATGTTTTTGGTCATTTTTTGTTATTTGTTTTTTTTTTTTTTTTTTTTTTTGCTGTTGTGAGTATGTGTTATGTATTTTGCACTTACAAGGCACAGTATAGAAACACTGTGTTATGAAGATGACTGTAGATGTAAAGCAGTCTTTAATGAATGTGCTTCCTAATGTAAACCTCATCAACATGTCTATTTACCGTCTGTAATGCCATCGCCATAGGGGGTTTAACGACAAACATGGCGGGCAGCCGAACACCTCTCGGTGTCAACAACCACACGTCACCTGCTATCTGATACGCTGAGGTCATTCCTTCCTGCGCTGCTGCTATGGTCTGGGTTCATTTATAACCCGGAGTGAGGATGGCACTGGAGCTTGCGAGTTGCGAGGCAGAGACTGGGACACTGAATGGCAGAAATCACAAAGGAATGTCAAATTATTTTAACCAAAAAAAAATTTCCTTTCAGTTATGTCTTCCAAGGATACCCCGACGTCCTCTTCAGACACATGACTGGACTATTTCTGGCAAGGACCAGGATCCAGGCAGGGCCGAAGCCCATTAGCGGTTAAAATTAGGGCAGGCCACTTGTAACAACACATGCTTACTTCCAACAAAGGCGAGCAGGCTGGTGTCATGGTCATGTGCCATCCATCAGCAGCCTGCGCTGTGATCTGGGGGACAGCTGAAGGGGAGGATTGACAGCTTTGTGGGAGCTGATGAGGTAAAGGAGGAGCGGAGGGGGCTGAGAAGTTGGAAGACACCCGATGAAGACTTGCAAAGTCGTTAAATAAAGGTGGATATTTGCTAACTGTCAGACCGACTCGGCTTATGAAATGCTGCTACATTCCTCAATGACCACAGCATTCTGAGCGTTACTATTAAATGCAGCGAGGTGCTGGACTGAAGGAGGGTTATGTAAATCTGTTAGAGATATCTCTAAGGTTTTCATTTCAATTATACCACAAACAGACTATCGGTTTAATGACATGGAACGTCCACAGAACAAATTGGATCCTGTTATCACTTACGTTATAGCAGCTGTAAACATTTATTTCTCTTAAAAGTTAACTAGAAAGGAAAGTGCAAAGCGGGCTCTCCTGAGGACTTTTTTTCTTCTATAGTCCTATAAAAACACACATATTTACTATCTGAATTTGGAAACAATTCCAAGAAATCATGACAAGTTCAAAACTGACGTTCTAGACGGATTTTATGACTAATATGATAATATTTTATGATTAATATGTACTTTTCAATAATCAGGGTACTACAGTGATGTGTGTATATTTTACACTGAACTCTATTTATTTGTCTATTCTTAAATCTTCCTAATTTATTTAATGAATTCCTTTCAGGAGTGTTATGTTTAAATGTTCTTGTTGCTGTCTGAGTATAAAGTATCTAAATGTCAATAAAGTATCTTACTTTACCTTTTATTAAAGATCTAGGCTGAGAGGTCTCCAAAACATCAGGTGAAGATGATGTCAAAAAACAGGCTGGGGTCATGTGGGGAGCAAACAGGAAACACTCCACAAAGACTGGATAACAATCAAAACCCACAATAGCGTATATACCGGAATAACGGCTTGTTAACATCAGGAGTGGAAACACAAACTGATCATTACTTCACAACTGGCTGAATATTCTGGTCTGGTTATATACAGTAGGTGCAGGTGTGCATGGATAAATATCTGGCGATTGTGAATGTGCCGTGATTTCTGGGAATTGTAGCCTGCCGTGTCGGCCATGTTCGCTGTGATCTGGGAAGTGGAGGTCAGTTTGGTGGACGGTGGACGAAACTGAATTGTAAGAATGTGCATTTTTTAGGAATATTTATGGAAAGAGTCTCCAGTTTACAAAGGTCCCTAGGATTATTTTCTTTGAGATTTTTAATTCTAGTTCACTTCAAAGAGGAGAAATAAAAGTCTACAGCTGCTATAATCATAATAAGAGATAAACAGAGCTAACTTATTTTAGGGAAGTAGTTTGTAGTGTTGACTCATACAATTCTACATGAATAAACTGCGGATATAAACTCTTATCCAGAACATCTTACATTTATTTCATTTTAAACATTTGAGGGTTAAGGGCCTTGCTCAGGGGCCCAACGGGGGCAGCTTGGTGGACCTGGGATTTAAACTCACGACTTTCTGACCAGTAAGCAACTCCTTAGACACTAAGCTACTACACTGCCCCAAAGTAACTGAACTGACTTAACTTTCGACCAATCAGAGCGGAGATTCAATAAATACAGTGCTATTGACGGTTAATCTCGATAGAAGTGGAGGTTTTTTGTTGTTGTTGTTGTTTAAAAAAGCACAGCCCTGTTTATTGGAGAACAAAAAATACAAAATAAATTTAGAAAATGTAAATTTTATAGGAAACTATATTTATAGTATGATTTTTTTTTCTGTCACATTGATAAACACAATCATTTGTTAGAACAATGAAGGAAAAATACAATAAAGGTGCAAACCTGCAGAATGGTGATAATCGGATGGGAGTCTTAGTGTAATTTTTCTTAAAATTATTTTTTCATTTCAAGTCAGTATGTTTCATTGACTCCATAAACGTTTTCTGCTGTGTTCATGTGTTCACGAGGTCTGTAAATATTTTCCCGCTTTCAGAAGGATTCAGAAAGCTCCGTCCTCGTATACTGAAAAATACCGCGAGAGGCGTATACAGAGGAGAATCTGACAGCGATGTTCTATAAAACCATCAAAAGCTTTCAGTTTTAAAACGTCAACACCGAGGACTTTGTGCTATTAAGGCAGGTCTGTCATGTACAATAGGCAATATGGCAGAATTTAAATGTGATTTGAGGGTCCTCACAAGACGGTACACATTAAATGGGCACGTCCTTGCTTTCTGAACCTTCCATTGAGCTCCTCGTTTCAACACCTCTATTATGCAGGACCATTAAAGCTGTAAAACAGCACATCTTCCTTCAGAAAGCGCTTCATTCTGGTCATAAAGACCTGGCACACATGCGGCATCGAGTGCTGAAACGAAAGAGCATGTAGGCAGCGAAATGCAATTCCAAGAACGCCAGAAAAATGTTTGACAAACTGCCACAAAGCGCCTCCGACGTAGAAACAATGAAGTAATTTGTCGCAGGAGAAACAGATTAAAAAAAAAAAAAAAACGGTTAGTGAAAAGATGGGATCCCTGAACGACTTGGAATTCCGACCTGCTCTCGTTTCTCGGGGTCACACTTGTGGTGTACTTATTTATAGGGCTCAGTGTGGATAGATGTGTTAAATCGTCTAGCGAAGAGACCGCTCTGCTTTCGCATGTCCGATACAGGACTTCGTCGCCGACACGGAGTGCTGAACGTGAAAGGCTGCTTGTGTGGAGTGAAGCCACCTCCGCTGGACAGATATCTCACTTCACGCGCTGCTCTGAAAGGCACCCAGAAATTCAGAAGGGGACACGTGACGAGAAACGGAAGCGAAAGCTCTAAATCAGTGTAGTGGAGGCAGCAATAAACAGAATAAACCTGAAATGATTACAAAGAGCCGCTGACAGCAAAAAAGCAGAAAGACGTGTTTAGGGTGGCTGAGTCGAGGCTGGTGGAGGCGGTGGTGTGGCCTCTTTCCAGGGTGGTGACAGAGGCAGCTGTTCTGACTTTTTTGCCCTTCTCTGTCGGCCATTAATTTCTCACAAAGGCCCCCAGTGACAGCTCGCTCATAGTGACCATACTTGGAAACAAGGTGCATGACAGACACGGTGAGAATGGCATACACAAGCTGGACGCAAGACGATACGCGCTTTGACAGCGAGATCAGGCTTCTGACAATGCAAAAAATGATTCTTCCTTCATTCATTTAGAATGCAGGATTTAAAAGAGTTTCTGGTTGGTATAAGTGGAATGAAACATTTCAGGACATGCAGTTTTAGGAAAATGATCAACATCAAGCGACAGTAACACAGACTCATCACCGTCACCCCATTGTTGATCGTTTTATAATAACTGCACTGTTACAAAATGTATTTTTAAGCCTAGAGCTGAAACAAAACAAAAACCCTGTTGATTGTACTTAACGCAATAAGTTTGTGTATATCCAACGTGATTTGATCATGTATTCTCAGTACTGCTGAATAAAATCAGACATTCACCTCAAAACCTTACGTGAAGTTCGAAGCCATGACATCGGAGTTTTGCAACAGTCACATCAACACTGTACTAAGTAAGATAAATATAAATGCTAAATAGATACTAAAAAAAATGAACTGATCAATAAGGAACTTTTATTTATTCCTTGCCTTTTTTCATTTTATTTATTTATTTTTATTTATTATTTATTTATTTTGTATGTGTTTTCATTTATTTATTTATTTTTTAATATGTGTTTTTATTTATTTTATTTTTTTTAATATGTGTTTTTATTTATTTATTTATTCATTTATTTAGTATGTGTTTTTTCCCATGTGTTATCTATCTGCTCATCTTATTTTTGGTTATTTATTCGAGTCACTGCTGTTGTCCAGTTCAGTGTTTGGAATTTGTTTTAATATATAAAAAAGTAAAAAAAAAAAATAAAAAAAAATAGATAGATAGATACAGTTATAGCGAGTCAATCTAGTCATTAAGAAACATTTAAATGAAGTTTATTATAAGCATTTTGTTGAGAAACGTCATATTATTATATAAAATTCACTTAACAATCTGACTGATTATTTTCTCCAGTGTTGGAGGATGATGAGTAAAATATTGCAATACGTTCAATCACAGCTATTTCTTTCTCTTTTTCTTCAAGATTTGGGATGAGAGTAGATCTCTGGTTGGGTCTGAAGACGGACCTCCAGCCACGTTGCAGTAATTGGTGCGGGCCCCTGAAATTGTCCCTCAGCTATGTAAATGAGCCGAGTTAATGAATGGTTTCTTTCATCGCACAGAGTGTGAAGCAACTATTCTATCTATGCCTACCTAGGCTTCTGTTTATGATGAGAGTGTGCCAGGCATTCAGACTAAATGAAAATATACACTCGAGGAACCATCCCAGGCATCTTCCATAACAAGCTCCAGAAACTCTCTAAAGCATCGCTGCTATGTTGCAGGGAATCTTGAGAATCTTGCGCTTAAACCTCTGCGCCTTCAGCCGGACCTCGGGGCGTGTACGCGTGGTGTGTGTGTGTGTGTGTGTGTGTGTGAGGATATAGAGTGGCCAAGCGGGGATCATAACAGCAAAGCTCTCATGATTAAAATTTTCCAGGATGTGGGCTGCAGTTAATTTGCAAAGGTGATTCGGTGTCCTGAGTGTGTGGTCTCCTCGTTCCCTCTCGTCGTTTCACTTAAGCGTTCCCGCATGGAGGCCCAGTGGCTCGGCTGAGGGCACGAAGCCAAAAGCTATAATCATGCTGGACCAAATTACTTAACAAACCTGAGGAATTTTGCCCGCTTACCATGTAGCACTTCAGACGCAGAGCACAGAGTAATAGCGTGATGGGTTTGTTTTGCGCTCAGAAATATGCAACAAAAAAATAAATAAAAACAACAAACAAAGGAAAAAAAAAATTCACAATGCACTTGTTTGAGCCAGATCGGATTCTGCATGGCGGGAATTCCTGAATGTAGCATCCCAATGAAATACGACCCATGCAGTGAAAGCTGGAATTGAACGGATTTTAGTGGGATTTAATAAACTACTGGAAGTTACTGGAGTTACATCATATAAAATCTTAAGTAAATCTGTCAACTGCTTAACGGCGAAACTATAAAGTTGGTCTTTTTGACGGCATATCAGGAACGATTTTAAGCAAACTATTACACACCTACACACACACACACACATTCAAAGTAAGTGCCTCTGTGACTATCTACATGTTTCATAGAAAAGCTTTTTAAATAAATAAATCATCCATATCCGATTTATTCCTGATTAGGGTCACGGGGATCTGCTGGAGCCTATCCCAGTGCACATAGGGCGAAAGGCAGGGGTACACCCTGGACAGGTCACCAGTCCATCACAGGGCCACATATAGACAGACAACCACACACACTCACTCCTATGGGCAATTTAGAATTACCAATCAACCTAATGCTTTAGGACTGTAGGAAAAAAATGGAGTAAACCCACACAGGGGAGAACATGCAAACTCCACACAGAAATGCCCCTGAACCTGGGATTTGAACCCAGGACCTTCTTGCTGTGAGGTAACAGTGCTAACCACTAAGCCACCATGCTGCCCCCATTAATAAATCAATAAAGTTTAAGTTGTCACTCAAACCAAAAAAATTGCCTTCAAACCAAAAGTCTATTGTATTTGATAGAATTGCGTGCAGCATGAATGGATTTTTCGGTTAAACAACTGAAATAAGCTCTGTGCTTAACACAAGCTCAAGATGTGATGTGAACAAGCGGCTAAACAGGATTATGGAGATATTAAACGTCATCATGCCGAACAGGAAAACTCATCTGCTACTACAGCATCATGTTTATTCTAATAACACTCTCTTACACACTTCCAAGTCCAACGGATCAGTGGCTCCTTATCGGAGAATATGATTTTAAATAAAGAGCGAAAGAGTCGAAGCTTAGTGATGGTGATGATAGTGAAGTCATGTGACCGTGTGTGGTCGTGGAAGTATGTTTATAGGCTTTATAGTAATGCTTTTCCACGTCTGCTGATTGTATTTAGGCTTTAAACTCTATTAAATATCTGCTCATTTGTGAAAATTCAATTCAATTTTATCTTTTTTAGCAGGGACTTTGTCTCAAAGCTGCTTTCCAGAACATAAGAAATATAGAACAAAAAGTTCAAGATTAATTTTAGACTTATATTTAAAATTTTGTGTTGATTTTCTTGATTAATCCAAAAACCAAACCTACTTTTCATCAAAAGAGAAATAAAATCTAGATTTTATTTCTATTACCTCTGATATTTTTCATGAAAAGCCATAAGCAGAAATGCATTACTGATAGGCCGCATGGATCTATAGTCTGGGTTATGAAGAAATCAGCCCCAGCCTCGCTTCAGGTTATTTACACAATTTTGTGTGTTTTTCATATAAAAAATTAAAAGTATTCATTTTTTGATATTCGATTTATATGTATCTTTATTTCAGCTACTTAAATAAACGCACTGTGCTGAAAACAAAGCCGTACAGACGAGCGGCTTCTCTGTCATTCACAATGTCCTTCGTAAGACTCCGGCATGGCTGTGACTTGTGCTTGGACTTGATCAGGTTTCATTTCTGTACCTAGAAAAGCCCTTTTATGTCACTACCTTGGGTCCTGTGACCGGTGGGCCATCATCTTGCAGTATTTCAGGATGAGGTCAGAATCTTTTTCTTTGCTCAGGCGCCCGGCCAGTTTCTCGACACCTGCCCTGGAAATGACAGCTCTATGGGCGTCCCAATGAATCAACGGTCATGTGGCCGAGCCTCCACGCTGCCGGGACAGGCACCAAGTTAGAAACGGCTCTGTAACTCTAGTAGGACAGCTGAAAAAGAGAACGAAGGAAAGAAACCGCCTGAAAGCACCAGGGGGCAAAAAAGCTGGGTGTATGTGTATGTGAGGGGTATAAAGAGGGCAGGGCTGCGTATGTGTTGCTTACTGTATGTGTTAAATGTCTCATCTATTTGTGTTGACCTTGAAATTCAAATTCTACTTCATAATAAGTAAAAGGTTGTTAAGTAAAAGTAAGCACGATTTGTAAACAACACATTTGTAAATAATTAAAACTGTTGTTCATGTTCAGCCACTGAAGCCTTTCGGAAAAATGTCAAAGTAAATACGTGATTGATCAAAAAATCTTTAAAAAGAAGCATAAGGTGTATATCAACCTAACATTTCACACGTGAATTCAAGTGACGTGGCCAACATAAGAAGATCACATATCTGGCATGAGAAGATCACATGACGTGGCTGATATGAGAAGATCGCATGAGATGGCTGATTCAAGAAGATCAGACATGTGAGATAGGAAGATCACATGACATGGCTGATATGAGAAGATCAGATATCTGATATGAGAAGATCACATGACATGGCTGAAATGTCATTGACACGATTCCAAGATGGCAGACATGACCACAATTCTGTTTTCTGTATTTTAGTATAATAAGAAGACGAAGATGACCTGAAACTGAGGGTGAAGATGACCTGAAACTGAGGGTAAAGATGACCTGAAACTGAGGGTAAAGATGACCTGAAACTGAGGGTGAAGATGACCTGAAACTGAGGGTAAAGATGACCTCAAACTGAGGGTGAAGATGACCTCAAACTGAGGGTGAAGATGACCTCAAACTGAGGGTAAGGATGACCTGAAACTGAGGGTGAAGATGACCTGAAACTGAGGGTGAAGATGACCTCAAACTGAGGGTAAAGATGACCTGAAACTGAGGGTGAAGATGACCTCAAACTGAGGGTGAAGATGACCTGAAACTGAGGGTGAAGATGACCTGAAACTGAGGGTGAAGATGACCTGAAACTGAGGGTGAAGATGACCTGAAACTGAGGGTGAAGATGACCTGAAACTGAGGGTGAAGATGACCTGAAACTGAGGGTGAAGATGACCTCAAACTGAGGGTAAAGATGACCTGAAACTGAGGGTGAAGATGACCTGAAACTGAGGGTGAAGATGACCTGAAACTGAGGGTGAAGATGACCTGAAACTGAGGGTGAAGATGACCTGAAACTGAGGGTGAAGATGACCTGAAACTGAGGGTGAAGATGACCTCAAACTGTGGGTGAAGATGACCTGAAACTGAGGGTGAAGATGACCTGAAACTGAGGGTGAAGATGACCTGAAACTGAGGGTAAAGATGACCTCAAACTGAGGGTGAAGATGACCTGAAACTGAGGGTGAAGATGACCTCAAACTGTGGGTGAAGATGACCTGAAACTGAGGGTGAAGATGACCTCAAACTGAGGGTGAAGATGACCTCAAACTGAGGGTGAAGATGACCTCAAACTGGTTCGGTGTGAATCAAAAGCTCACCAACTCTTATAATAGATTAGATAGATAATAGAAGCCCATGGCTACGCGGCTGTCGAAATCATCAGTGCCGTGATGCAGGTATCCTGATTAGCCGGACCTAAAAGATTTACTAATGATCTCATTACGGCTGGAATTTATATTAATTAACTTTTCAGTCTCATTAAGGAACAAATCATTCACGAGTACTTTGATACAGTGACGGGAATGAAAGAGGGAATTCCGCCTCTCCGGGGGGCGAGCTTAGCCTCGCGTGCCCAGGTATTCGGCGTGTCGGAGTCACCAGCGCCGCCCGGCTCTTAAAGCCATAATTATGCAGCCTTAAATACACCATTTGAAAAACATTTCTCACATTTTAGCTTTGCTCCTTTCGGGACAACCTGAGTGTTTGTTAAGCGCTGCCTTGATGCCGTTATCCTTAGCATCTCCTTCATTAAACATCTAAACATATCTCCTAATTAAGAATCATTTCCAGGCCTGGAAGAATAAGCCTTTCTTCTTGGCTTTCTTCTCGCTCCGCCGCCTAGCTCCTCTCCCCCCCCCCCCTCTCTCTCTCTGTCCCCAAAGACTTTAATTGAATGCTATCTCCTTTAGGTGAGCTGGGAGGTGAGTACAAAAGGCAGGGCAGGCCACAGGATGAAAAAGACGACACCGGCCCGGAGGAGCCATTCAACACACGGAGCTCATTAATGAGAGAAAGATCAGCACGCTGCATGTTCCTCTGCTCTCCTGAAACACCACAACAGGTGCAAATCAAAACACGATTGTTGACTCCGGACTCAATGCAGCTTTCTTTATTAAAGGTTCACGTGCCATACAAGCGTGGTAAAGTAAAAATCCGCATCTGTTTTCTGCTGCATTGCATTTAATACATGCAAAAAAAAAATGTAAACGACTGAGAAGAAGAGATGTGAGGCGGAAAATAAATGAAAAGTCTGCGAGCTGAGGTGGCGACACACCAGCGGGATGGGTTCTTACAATGAAAACCAGGAGCCGCTATTCCGCTATTACGGCCCCCCGTGCGAGGCAGGATAGAGGCTGACAAAAACAGCATGAAAGAGACGAGATACAAAGGCTTGGATGAAGCATCTCAATCTTTTCTCCCGGGTTTCTAAGCAACTTATAATAGAAGGTCAAGCTAGACAAGGTGGAGTAGTAAGTCAATACAGAGAGTAAAACAAGAGCATGGAAAGATGCAAGTGGATGCAAAGAAAATAGGGGCGGGGGAATGAAATGCCCCTGACATTGAGGGTTTCTGTATAATCACTTTCTCATAAGCCACCAGGTTCATGCAGATAAATTATAGAGCATTAAAAAAAAAACAGGTAAAGAAAATCAATTCTCCGGCTGAAAGGATTGCCCTTTTTATTTAGTAAATCAATGAAATCTATTAAAAATCAATTAAATCTATTGAGTAGAATAGATTTAAAACCCATCTTTAGCAGCGTGACGCCAGAAAGTGCGATTATAAATAATTTTGCTTTACTGTGTTGTATAAATCTCTCTCTCGCTCTTTCTCTCTCTGTCTGATTCAGAAAAATACATCAGAACATGTGATAGAAAAAAGACTGGTTAATTTGTTTGTATAGCATTACCTTACAACCATGAGGTTCAGGCATGAAAGAGCTGATTATTTTCCAGGTACAGCACATCCTAAAGTGTTTTATTCTTCTTATAACCACAGGAAAATACCGATTGATTTTATTGAACAATGACCAGCTGTACTTTATGTCGTTCATAGTTGCATTTAACATCGTGGACCATCCATGAAACAACTTCCTGTTCTCATTCGTTATAGCAGATGGAATGTGAACACTCGTTCCTTCACTGCTCTGTTTTTTTCCCTTCTCTCTTAAACTTACTGAAACTCTTTCTCACTTCTCACTAAAAACGTATCGCTTTACTTCTGCTCCAAAGCACTGACACCGGAGTCTCCTTCTCAAAGCCCTAATTCATTTCTAACGGAATCTCCTCACGACAATGTTCATCATTTCACCGATTATTTTTAGGTAAACAAGTTGTTGTCGCTTAATATTAGTCTCAGATCATACGTTCCTGAGAATGAGCTGTTACTATGGAAACCATACATTAGAACAAACCAGCATGTGAATGTTGGAAACCTGTTAGGGAAAACTTTCTGACCAATCAGATTGGAGATTGGAGGATTGGAGAAAGTGTATTCTGTAAAGCTGTTCTCATACAATGTCCGTTGTTAAAAGTGCTGTAGAAATAAAATTGAAATTGAATTAAAATCCCATCCCTCATGCATATACGTGTCACATCACAGACTCACCTTCGCCACAGCCGACAAACATGGCCACCATGGACTCCTGTTTTCTCTGGTGTTTTATTAAACATGTTTGATTTAACTCTTTGTTTCAGTTCACACTTTGCAGAGTATTTGTTCAGTCCTCACACATTTGTGACATTTACCCAGTTATTAGATTTCACATGTTCCTTGTTCTCGACTCGGATCTTACCTAGACCGTTTTGATCCTGACTTTGTTGGATCGTCTCGCTGCACTTATTGAAAAGTTTTTCTTGGACCGTTCCTAATTTTGTGACTATTTGTAATAAAACCTCCTGCATCTGCTTCCTGATGATCAATGAACAAAACACCAGGTCAAACACCAGGTTAAACAAAGCTCTACACAGCTCCTGGGCGTCTCTCTGTAGACGTCACATGTCCCAGCAATGGGACAAAAGATATGACTCGGTCAGTGCATCAGTCAAAAGAAGAATAATTTGACTTGAATAGACACTCCTGTATAAATCTGCCTTTAATATGTATGAGTATTAACATATATCATAATGTGCACCAGGAAATTGCATACAGGGTGCATTTATTTATTTATTTATTTATTTATTTATTTAATAATCAAAAGAAACATTTTGTAAGGAAAACTTTAATACTGTACCTTTTTATGTAAAAGTATACACGTACAAAGAACGATACTGATTATTACCCATTTTTTCCAATCAGGTTTATATACAAATAAATAAATAAATTAATTAATTAATTAATTAATTAATTTATTTATTTATTTATTTATTTATTTATTTATTTATTTATTTATTTATTTATTTATTTATTTTAATTTATTTATTAATAAAGGTGCACATTTTTATGAAAAAGATAGACGTGTACAAAGAAGGATACAGTTTATTACCCTTTCTTTCAATCAGATTAATGAATAAATTTAGAATAAATTTATTTATTTATTTATTTATTTATTTATTTATTTATTTATTTATTCATTTATTTATTCATTTATTTATTTATTAATCAATAGAAATTTGTGAGTAAAGCTTTAAAGGTGCACAAGACACACCTGTACAAAGAGCAATACACTTTATTACCCTTTTTTATACCCAATAAATATAAATATGTGTATTTATTTATTTATTTATTTATTTATTTATTTTTTTATTTTTTTATTTTTTTATTTTTTTTATTTAATAATCAAAAGAAATTGCTTTTTGTGAGTAAAGCTTTAAAGGTGCCCCTTTCTATGCAAAAGTTACACATGTACAAAGAAGGATACAGTTTATTATCCTTTCTTTCAATCAGATTAAAGTATAAATGTATTCTTTTTTTTTTTTTAATTTAATAATCAAAATAAATTGCTTTTTGTGAGTAAAGCATTTTAAAGGTGCACAAGACACACCTGTACAAAGAATGATACAGTTCATTACCCTTTTTTATACACAATCAGGTATATATACAAATATATGTATGTATTTTTTCATTTATTTATTTATTTATTTATTTAATCATCAAAAGAAATAGATTTTTTTGAGTAAAGCTTTAAAGGTGCCCCTTTCTATGCAAAAGTTACACGTGTACACAGAACGATACAGTTTATTACCCTTTTTTTCCAATCAGGTTTATTTATTTATTTATTTATTTATTTATTCACGGCGTGTTTGCACCAACGTTACAAGAAATAAACAATATATCAAGCATGACCCCCCACCACCCTCCCTCCATCCTTTCAACAGGATCGTGTTTAATTTGCGGTGAGCGTCGGAAGAAACCGGTGTAACGTGGAGAAAAGTAGCCTTGTGATCCGAGACGCTTTCAGTGGCACGAGCATTAAGTGTTCTTCAGCGCACAATTCACCTTCCACTCTGATTAAAAAATAAAGTGTGTGAATAGACTCCTTTCACTTCTCACCGCTAATGGAGCGGCGTGTAAAGAATCGTTCTGCGATAAAGACTGACGGGGGCGCAAAAAAAAAAAAGAAAGAAAGAAAGAAAGAAAAAAAAGAAAGAATAAGAAAAAACAGAGATTATACAACTCCTGAGAGTAGAAAAGGACCAGCTGGAGGAGTGTTTAGTGTTTACGTAAAACAGATCATACAATTAGGATTCATGCATTCAGGAAACCTATTAAGGAGTCTGCATTTTTTATGCAGAAAAAAAAAGAGAGAGAGAGAGAGAGAGAGAGAGAGAGAGAGAGAAAGGAACCAACAATAGGGCTGGCTCTTAAAGCAATTCATCAATCGTTTTCTACAGAAAGATTCCGTGAATAAGGCGATGGTTTGTGTTGTACTGATATTCCACTTATATGTATGTAAAGTGAAGTAGATAAAGTGTCCTTCGCTACGACTCACGTGCATGCAGGGTTTTTATTTTTTCCCCACATGTCCACATTCTTCACCTCAACAGCACTTATAACCGTCTACAACTACAAATATAACAGCTGAAATACTTTAGCGTACTATTTGCTCCTTCATGCGATAATCTTGTGCTTGAAACATCCTTTTCAAAACTTTTTACCTGAACACATCCACCCCAGATGGACTGGTGACCTGTCCAGGGTGTACCCCTTCGCCCAGTGTGCACTGGGATAGGCTCCAGCAGACCCCCCTGACCCTAATTAGGAATAAAGCGTGTATAGACAGTGGATAGACATTCACCCCATAAACACAGGACGCAAACCGGACAGGAAGTTGCATCACAGGAAGTGCCTGGAGATCGTTTGTTTGTTTGTTTTTATTTGTTTACTTGCGTTAATAACGTGATACAGATTCACTTTTTAAAAGTTCAAACCTTAGAAACTGAAAGTAAATTTAAAAATAAATAAATAAACAAATATTAAGAAAGATTTTTTTATGCCCTCGTGTCGCTAGCATCGATGCGCGTTTGCTAATTCTGTGCTAAGAGGAAAAAAACTCAGTTCTGCTCCCTCGTCAAAGCCGAAATTAAAATCAAATCAAGAACGTTTAAAAGTTACGTTTTGAAGATTATTAGTATTGAATTTTTAAATCTATTTCCTATTTTTAGAGCTAAGTTGAACCGAATCACAGAAACCAAAAAATTTCCTGCAGTTACACGGGAGTTATTATGAGAGTGGTCACGTGTGGGAAAACACGTGAATGTGCATTTCAGCAGGTTATGACATCATGAGAATGTGTGTGGGAATAAATAAATCATAAATAAATAAATAAATGAATGAATTAAATGTGAAAATAAAAAAGAACCCTGCATGTGAAAAATGCCTGAAATTTATAGTAGGCGTCTAAACACATAGCCACACATTCTTGGGTTGATTTTTATTATTATTATTATTATTATTATTATTATTATTATTATTATTATTATTATTATTATTATTAATAATAATAATATTTATTTATTTATTTTTATTCAGTGAAGTTTGCGTGACTATTCTGTAAATGCTGCTTCAATGATTAGCATTTATTATATATATATATACATATATATATGTATATATATAATATAGGGGTCTGTGTGTGTATGTGTGTGGGGGGGGATCTCAGTGAAAATCTCATCGGTCAGTCGAGAATAAAGCATAACTAAAGAGGATAAAAAAAAAATTCTTTGACCAACTAAAAGCAGAGGAGAACAAAATCAAGGTCAATCTCGCAGTGTTCAAAAGCGGTGCACGCTAAGATTCCTTTTTTAATCTGCAAATAGGAAACGAGGCATTGTGGTCCCGCACGTCTGATACGAGGCTTCAGAAAAAAAGCACCTTAAAATCATTACCCTTGACCTGAACAGCCTCCATTTAAGGGAATAAGGGTTTTTTTTCTTTCTTTCTTTCCAATTTTGCTTTAGTGGATGGAGGGATATAAAGTTTAAAGTTGCCTGGAAAGATGAAATGATTTCCAGGATCAAACAATAATCAACCTTCTGGAATAATAACTGGAGTAATTGGGATGTCATCAGATAATAATAATAATTGCTATTTCCTGCTTATAATACATTAGAATTTGATGTATTGATTTTTGATTGATTTTTTAAAATAACAATAAAAATAAATAAATCATTTGATACACAGGTGATGTTTTAGTGATTAAAAATGATCAGAGATGATCGGAGACGTAAGCTCTGATATTTAAAAAAGAAGAGAAAAGAAAAAAGAAAGAAAGAAAGAATGAAAGAAAGTTTTAATTTCTAATAAAAAATAAATACAAAATATAAAATAAATTAAATTAAAATAACAAATAAAATAAAGTAAAATACAATACAATAAAAATTAAATTAAATTAAATTAAATTAAATTAAATTAAATTAAATTAAATTAAATTAAATTAAATTAAATTAAATTAAATTAAATTAAAACAAATTAATAGATAAAAAGAATTTTTCTTGTGGAAGCCTTACTCTTAAACAAGAACCAGAATATAAATCTTAACTCTTTTTCCCAGAGGCCAAAGAAATGAAGTTTTCTCCTGTTTAGGTTGTGTCAGTGTTCAGCATTGAATGTCTTTGTCATGTCCTGCTCCACAGTGCTGCCTTATCTTCAGTGTAGTCCATTTTACAGAAATTTTTGCAGAACTCTGACTTGAGTGTGTCTTTCTGTAACTTGAGTGTGAACAGTAGAAAGTGTGCAGAAACAATGCAGTTTATTATAAATGAAAAAAAGCACAGAGAGAAAACTCATCTGTTTTAGCCAACGTGATCTTTTGGAATTGGAAAAAGACAATCATGGAACAATGCAGAAATGCAGAAGTGTAGTGATGAGTTAACTAAATAAACACACGTTACACAGATTACCGTTATCAGTTATCACCATGTGTGTAATATCTCTCGTCTGAAACGGCCTTTTTCACAAATCTTCCATTATCAGTGATGAAAAATGTACATTTCAGTTCAACCCTCTGTGTTACCTCCTGAAATCATTCACCTCTCAAATACAGGACGTGACATCATTCATGTTCCCTGCTGATCGTGTGAAGAAGAACGTCTCTCTCCCTCTCTTTCTCTCTCGCTGTCTCTCTCGCTATCTCTCTCTCTCCCTCTGACTCTCTCTCTCACTGGCTCTCTCTCTCTTGCTGTCTGTCTCACTGTCTCTCTCTCTCTCTCGCTGTCTCTCTCGCTATCTCTCTCTCTGGCTGTCTCTTTCTCTCTCACTCTCACTCTTTCTTTCTCTCTCACTGTCTCTCTCTCTCTCTTGCTGTCTCTCTCTTTCTCACTCTCACTCTCACTCTCACTCTCTCTCTCTCTCTCTCTCTCTCTCTCTCTTTATTACCTTCACTACCATAGTGATTATTGACTCACTCACTGATCTGACTTTAGAAGTCACCCAAATGACACACTGAACGTAAAAAGAAACATAAAGGAAGAAGATCCTGAGTGTCCTAAGAGTTTCTACAAACATATAAAGACCATGAAGAGCTACTGTTAGAGAAAATCTTGCTTCCTTTACACCACAGGGCGAGGGAAATATCAGATAATTCTGCTCCTATACAGTATAAAGTATGACAACGTCCTAGAATTCTAACCAAAACGATAAAAAAAAATTAATATTTATTGCATTCCTTCATTCATTTCACCTGAAGCACATTTTTCTACACAGTCCTGGACATCGGTGTGTTGTGGGTGTCAGTGAGGCCTCTCGCTGTCTCTGCAGTCATTCAGAGCAGCTCTGGCAGGGAAACGCTGAGAGATTCCTCCAGATATTTACCACCAATGAGAGAAATGCCTACAATGTCTGCTGCCGCTCTACAAATACAGTCACACCGGCCTGCTGCTCGCTCCGGGTTAGGACACGGGCACTTGTGGAATTCTTGGGCTTCATGTTAGTCAAAGCATATAAACTGATAGACAAGCTCCAGCTTCCAGAGTGTACGCTGTGCTGCAAAGGCTGGAAGGACAAATATAAAGGCAGGTATCATCTTCATTATTATTATTATTATTATTATTATTATTATTATTATTATTATTATTATTCACATCTAACAAGTTCTGCATGTTTTTTTTATAAACTAATTACTTTATTTATTTATTTATTTATTTTTATTTTATTTTTTTTAAATGAGTTTCCTTTCATCTATAATACATTAAATCCTGGGAGAAGAAAAGCCAGAGAGGTGAAATCCCAGGTCTGACCTCTCCATGACCCGACACTTAAAGCTTTAAATCTTTTAAAGTCTTTCAGCCTTTTTATTTATTTATTTATTTATTGACTTTTGTGATAACAAGGTTGTGTATATGTGTCTAACATATCTCATACATACACTACAATATCTGACTGTGATTTAACTGTTTATTCTGGTAGTGTATTTATTTATAATAAACATCAAAATTAGCTGATGGACAGGATTTCGGATTGCTGCTGTATATTGAGCAGCTTCGCGACATAATTGTGATAAATATAATAATAATAATAATAATAATAATAATAATAATAATAATAATAATAATAATAATAATAATAATAATAATAATAATAATAAGCAGAATAATGAATGGAAGGAAATAAAAGCAGTAAAGCCATAGTGACTGGTTTCTGGCACTGTACTGCCCTCATGTGGACGTACAGCAATGTAAAGAGGACTTACAGAGATTTAGATTCATTTAAACTCCTCATAAGATTCAGTTTATGACCTTTTTAACACTATGTTGGTGTTTTGACTTATGGGAAATTTTCACTCAGTGTAAAGAAATGAATGATGTTGTGTCTGTGAGTCTGATCCAAAACAAGTCTGTCGTCTTTCAGTGTGTTTTAGTCGTGTGTTTATCCCTCTGTTGGAGAACCGTACACAGAATTTTACTGGTTGATGAAATCTGGGCTGCTTTTTAGCACTTGGGAGAGCAGAAATGGGTTTGAGATCAACATTTACTTTGAGGATTTGTGTGAATTTTTTCCCTATCACCCCTAGTAGTCCAGGGAAAAACAGAAATCCTTCTGAAAGACTACAAATACTTAAAGTCCTGAGTGTCTACTTTCATATGAGCTTCACATTAACCTCCACTGTGGAGTGAGACATGGACAAGGCACTCAATACTGAATATGGACACAACCAAATACAGACCTCTGGTAAAAAAAAAAAAAAAAAAAATTTAAATATTAAATTAATTAAATATATTTGAGTTAAATATTTGCTACAGCTTGGTCTAGAAATATACCATTTTTAGAAAAAATATATCAATAACACTGGAGACTCCTTCCAGAAATGTTGTCGCTTTACGGGAAACATATTGAACATTTCAACAATAATAATTATTATTATTCTTGTTATCATTATTATTAGTAGTAGTAGTGGTAGTAGTAGTAGTAGTAATTTTTATTTATTTATTTATTTATTTATTTATTTATTTATTTAGCAATTCTTCCTCCTTTTCAGTGTTCAGTAATGAATTATTTCATACAGCTGAAAATAGGATCATTAAAAAAACACACTGAAAGTTTCTTAACAAACCTACAGTACACATACTCATCACGTGTTGTACAAATACCTTCAAGTATCGCGATATGATATTTCTGTCATATCGTCCAACCGTGTGACCTGTAAAGGAACGAGTACTGTCCTACCATCAGGATTTAGCGAAATGAAGAAGTACTTAAAGACAACACTGTTACACTGGAGATGTGCGTGTGTGTGTGTGTGTGTGTGTGTGTGTGTTTGTGTGTGTGCGTGTGTGTGTGATTAAAATGTGAAATTTTAACTGAAATATTATTTGACACATATATAACCAGCATGTTTTGACTGTCTGTGATAGAAAAAAGTTAAATCAAATAGAATAAAAATAGAATAAAATAATCACAATAAAAAAAAAAAAGAAATATATAATATCTGGACAAGCAAAGAAAAATTATATATATATATATATATATATATATATATATATATATATATATATATATATATATATATATATATATATATATATTCTCCTTTCCTTTTACAGATATTTTTTATTTATTATGTTTAATTTCTGTGTTATTTACTCTATTTTATTTTATATTGTTTAATAGAAGAAGGTGGATTTAATGTAATGGCTGAATGCTGTATATTGAAATCTAATAGGTTTAAACACACACACACACACCTACACATACACACACACACACACACACAGCCTATGCGCTGAAGATAAAATGTAAGATATAAAAAATTCTGTGCCTTTTTGCACCATGAGCGCAAAACCCCCAACAACCTTGTTATTAACATGTTGTTTAAATGCTCCACGAGTCGCTGTGTCAATATTTATCCCCAGAATAAATAATATCTTGAGGAAAAAAGCAGCACATCGGCAGTGACTGGAAGACTTCAGTAATCAGCCATTAGGCCCGGTGTTGCTGATAACTGGCCCTGTGGGAGTTTTTTACGTGTAAGTGTTGCTACAGATGCGACGCCGGTCTTCCTCTCGACCGTGCCATCTCGAGTGCACAGGAAACATTATTCCTATTGATGCCCTGATATATTTGTTAACACTTCCTTTCAGAATGCAGATGTGTAAAGCTTTTTATTGCGCACATGGTGTATATGCAATGATGAAGGTCTTCACAGAGACCTGAAAACTCGTCCCACTGTTTATATTCTGTTTCAGCTAAACAATAAAATATTAATTTAATTCTAAGCATTTTTTCCTCTATGTTTTTATATTTCTGTTTCACCTAAACAGTACGAACAATACAATAGCAAATACTATTCCCTTCATTATAAAACTTTATACAAATAAATCAAATTGAACTGAATTGAATTATATTTCTTGCTTTTATCATTTTTCCTTGAACATTTTCTTCTTCAACAAAACTGTATTGCATTCTATACATGACAAAACTTTTACAAATAAGACAAAAATGCTAAAATATTAGCTAAAAATCAAAGCCCCCCCCAAAAAAATTAAAGACAAACTGATTAAATATATATTTACATTAATCAACCAATCACAACTGATTCCGTCCCCAGCCCCATAAAATCCCAATAAAAAAGTGATCACTTCTTGATTCAACCCTTTTGTACAAAAAGACACGAATACTTATGAATTTTAGTGCTTTAACATGTATAATTTCTATCCTGAGTCACTCTATGAATCACTAATCGCTAAAGCTCTTCTGCCACAATATCCGCGGTCGAAAGCGTTTTCTGGATATTCAGAAAAAATAACAATAAATAAATTAATTACCGTTCTACACAAAGTACAGAGTAAATCATTTTACTATTTCATAGATTAGCTAAAATAGCTAAATATATTTAATAAAAGTAAACAGTTGTTGAAGGTTTAGAGAAATGAAGTGATTTCAGTGACATCTGCTGGTGGTACGAAGGTTAATGGGACTCTCTTAAGTCCACACAGAGAGAGAGAGAGAGAGAGAGAGAGCGAGAGAGAGAGAGCGAGAGAGAGAGAGCGAGAGAGAGAGCGAGAGAGAGAGAGCGAGAGAGAGAGCGAGAGAGAGAGAGAGAGAGAGAGAGAGAGAGAGAGAGCGATGAGAGGTTCAGTTTAGTCTGAAACAGTATGAAATATCAGTAATGTGAAAGCTGACATGTGGAGCAGGAAGTGCAGCACGCTACTGAACCTGAGACTTCCTGTGAATTCAGCTGCAGCTTACCTGGTTAAGGTGGTCAGACTACTGGTCAGAAGGTTGTGAGTTTGAATCCCAGCTCCAGTAAGCTGCCACTGCTGGGCCCCTGAGCAAGGCCCTTACCACTCAGCTGTATAAAATGTAAGCTGTTTTGGATAAGGATATCTGCTAAATGCCAGAAATGTAAACAGAACTGTGCTGTGATTATTATTTGTTTGTTTGTTGGATTATTTGGTGCATTCATTTATGTTCAGTAAGGAAACTAACGCCTCCTAGTGGTCCAGCAGCAGGATACAGAACTCTCAGTGCTCGGGTCTGATTCCCAGGCAGCAAACCAACCCAGTGCCGGTCCCAAGCCCGGATAAAATGGGAGGAGTTCGCCAGGAAGGGCGTCCTGTGTAAAACCTGTGGCAATACAAATGTGCGGACCAGTGGTGACCCACAACAGGAAGCAGAAAGAACAACAACAACAACATGTGCAGTCAGGAAACTAACAATGGTGTCTGTTATGGAAGCTAAGCTAAAAGGCACATGCAGGTTACTTTACTTCCTGAACAAGTGCAAGTACAAGTTATTCTCATGCTCAGGGGAATCGCAGTGCAACCGAACTCACACCTCATCCTACAGTCAAGTCTCGGGTTCGGTACCAGTTTCTCATGTTCTGTTTCAGACCAAACTGCGAGCTTCTTATATTAACTCTACACATCACAAATTGTGGGCTGAAGTCTTACAAGTTTCTAATTTTGTTTCTATATATTAGCTATTTAGAGTTTGCATGTTCTCCCCGTGCGTGGTGGGTTTCCTCCGGGTGCTCCGGTTTCCTCCCACAGGCCAAAGACATGCTTCTAGGCTGATTGGAGTCTCTAAATTGTCCATAGTGTGTGATTGCGTGAGTGAATGAGTGTGTGTGTGTGTGTGCCCTGTGATGAGTTGGCACTCTGTCCAGGATGTATCCTGCCTTGATGCCCGATGAGCCTGAGAGGCTCCTCGTGACCTGAGGATAGATCGGATAAGCGGTACAGACAATGAAATGAAATATTAGCTATTTATTTTGTCCCAGATTTTTTTTTTGTGTACTGATGAACACCTGTAGGAAACCATATGTAACCATATGAGTACTTCATATTCGTAAATACATCATATTTCCTATGGCTTTCCTTAAAAGTAGGCTGTTTGTAAAGATTGTATACTGTATCATCTTTATTGAATAGCTTGGTCATGTAGCGTTTCCACAAAAAACGTTGAAAAAACATAAGCAGTTTTTGTGATGAATATGAACCCTTCAAACCCTGTACACTCCTTCTCACTGAAAGCTGATGTCACAACCCTCATTTGCATGTTCACATTGATTGGCTGTTAGAATTTGTTTTTATTTAATTTTTTTTTTTTTATGAAACAGTCTTCCTCTTCTTTGGGCTTTCCCCTTCAGGGGTCTCCACTGCAAATCATCTCTCTCCACCTATCCCTATCTTCTGCATCCTCAACACTTGCACCCACTAGCTTCATATCCTCATTTATTCCACCCATATACCTCCTCTTTGGCCTTCCTCTTTCCCTCCTGCCTGGCAGCTCCATGTCCAACATTCTCCTACCGATATACTCACTCTCCCTCCTCTGAACATGTCCAAACCATCTTAATCTGTGCAGCTCAGAATCACAGGGTTATATTAGTGAACTTAACAAAAGCAAGTCTTAATAGAGATCAAAAACGAGGAGATGGTGATATTTCTAGCTGGTATAACGTAAGTGATAGCACGATGTTCCACATCATTCGGATAAACGGATAAAAAATGGCACACAAAATGCTAGGTGACTCCGTTATTAGAAAATAAACACTTCCAGGTGGTAACCCATGTGTTTTATTCCCTACTTATATGAGATTATCTGTATCTCATATCTTTCACTATACCCTTAAATCTGTTTCATATGTCGAAGGTAAACACACACCAGCAATTTCTTACCTCACTTCCTCATAGGTCTAATTGTTTAGAATGAGTGTTATAACACTCTGTTGGTTCTGAACATCAGAAAATGAGTTAACGACACACACAGATGAGTTAAAAAAAAAACAAAAAACACCATCAACATTTAATTGTAGTGCATAAAATAAAGGACAAAAATAAAACTCTTTTTAATTTGTAAGCTAATGGACTTCAGATCTAATTAAGATGGATTTCCTTTTCTCCAGGCTCACATGAGTGATGTGTAAATGTGTGTGTTTCTCTCCGTCAGGCTGATGATGTCGCGTAATTACACCGGATCTGTTGATCTTTGGTCCGGCTGTGGTACATATGGAGTCTCCCTTCCTAATGCAAAGTTCTGGTTAAACATTCTCCCAAAGTTTGCGTTCCGCCTTCTGTTGTTTTTACACTACAGGCCTGGCAATTGTTGGGGGCATTATTGACTTTGCAATTAAACTATTTTAAACGTGGGGAGTTTGTAATCATTACATTTCGGGCCATCTGTTCCCAGAGCGAGGCCCGAGGAACGGATCCTCCCCCTTGCCTTCGAGCAGACAAAAGACAGCACAATATGTGGCCTGTTTTTTTTTCTCTTTTTTAATCATTAATACTCTGTTCTTTATAAACAGTACAGACAAACGGTCTAAATCATCATGCGAGTATGTATCTGCTCAGTATTTATACAAATACAGCGTTCGGCGCAGAGGCCGTATCATTTCTGTACACAAATGCGGCGTCCAATCTAATGTTACTGATTAAGGTTTTATTAGCTTCCATCTGCTGAAAGGCTAACAGAGCTCAAATTGGAGAACACAGAGGAGGATTAAACCTTTTTCCCCTTTCCTTTCCTCAAGGTCACGATGTATAAACAGCTTGTGACCTCAAACATCTCTATTGGCTTTGGTTTTGGTCAACATCTTTATCACAGCTTTATCTTTCAGCCATTGTGTAAAGGAGAAATCAGCTAATCTGTCCTCGGGGCAGATAGCCGACTTTGATCCACGGCTTCTTCGGCGGTGTTTCCATATACCCGGTTTGTCCGGGTTTTATCTGTTAAACGTCTCTTTTCACGGGTGCTAAGTGAACAGATGAAGATGACATGAAAGATCTAAGTAATCCTGTGCCATTGCTATTGCTACACTCTTAAATATAAAGGAACTTATATGGACAGAGCGTGTGGTTCTGTGAGGAACCTTTAACGTCTGCACAGAAGGTTCCTTGTAGTGGAGAAAGGGTTCTGGAGACTTTAAAAAAAAAGGGGGGTTCTTTCAAGATACATTTAATGAAAGGCACTTTAGGGAACCAAAAATTCTTTTCCTGCCAGACCCAGTTTCTAGTTCTTTATGGCAGCTTTATTTTTAAGAGTGTATTACTAAAACCTCTCATGTTGTTGTTCTTTCGGCTGCTCCCTACATGTGTGAGGGGTCGCCACTTGGCAGAGGTTTTACACCGGATGCCCTTCCTGACGCAACCCTCCCATTTTATCCAGACTTGGGACCGGCGCTACATCCAGTGGCTGGGGTTTGGGCATTTGCTGGGAATCGAAACCAGGCCTTCCAGATGGTAGGCGAGAAACCTACCACTGAGCCACCAATGCAATTTTTCCACACAAATGTTTCTAGTTTCAAAGTAAATGTTGATCTCAAACCCATTTCTGCTCTCTGAGATGCTCCGAGTGCTTGTTCATCTAAAAAGCAGCTCAGATGTGATCTTCAACCAGTAAAATTCTGTGTAAGGTTCTCCAACAGAGGGAAAAACACATGTCTAAAACACACTGTACTCATTTCAGATCAGCCTGAACATCATTCATTTCTTTATACTGATTAAAAATGTCCCAGACGTCATCTCCACTGTTCAGGTAAAAAAAAAAAGATTTAAAGGTCCTATGAGAAATCACAATATATGATATGAATGTAATATTCAATAGTTAAGGATGTAACCCGAATATAATACCGTATTCAGATCTAAATTTGATATAAATCCAAATAAAGACTATTCCTTACTCATTCGTTTGTTTGTTTGTTTGTTTTTTTATTAAAGAAAGCTTGTCAGAAATGTTTACAGAGGCCTGGGATTCTACCGGAGGCAACAGAAATGTCGTCTGAGAAGGTCCTTTTTCATTTCTCGCAGTCAGATATGAAGCCAAAAAAATTCACACACAAGCCACATTCATTAAAACGACAGGCTTGCAGCGCTGCCTGATCCATTTCCACTGTTTATTCATTCATCCTTAGTAACTGCCTGGTCAGGGTCATGTCCATTTAAAGTAGGCTCATAGTTTGTGTACATTTTTTAAAAAATAAATTAAACCAACGAAACTTTAACAAAACATTGATTGTGTTGTCCAGTTTTCCAGTGTTTTGGCTCGCTTATAGCTAGTCGGCTAATGAAACGCTAGAATTCTCTCTCAGTTTTCTACATAAACATCACACACTGTACTGACAATGCTGACATTTCTACCTTCAAGGACATTTTTCCAGTTTCCCAGCATTCCAGGGGAAAAATGGTTTAGGCCACGCCCACTTTGGGTTTAAATCTAAAGACAGGCTACGTTTACAGGTACGGGAACGGCTATTTGAAGCACTAAGCTAATACAGACAGCGTCATTACGTTACATTTACATCTGTGTGACATTTACATTAAAATAATTTTATATATACAACATTTCTTTTCTAAAACACCTTTTTTTTTATACAGATCTGCAGAGTCCTTCTGGTATAAATGGGGATTATTTTCTTCATCTGTTTATCAGTGATTTAAGGTGATGTTAAAAGTTACTGTGGTCCTCCGGTTGAACCCATGAACACGGTGTTGATGGGAGGCAGGGAGGACACCATGTCCCGCACCTCAGCGCCGCTGTGGTGAGGTAGCAAGGCATCTTGGGAATGGTGATACGGAGCAGCAGAGCCATACATGCACGGAGAAACGGAGCAAGGGATCGGAGGCGCTATGGAAGAACCTGCAACAGATAGATGGTGCGCGAAGAATGACTGAAAATGGGCTGAAAAGGTCAAAACCTCTGCACCGTGACTCTCGACCCTTGAACAACACTCTATTATCTCTCCTGCTTCTGCCATCTAAAATAGTTACTCACTCAATATTTACATCATCCTTTTCTCACCGTAACTTCAAAATAAATCACAGCAACCATATTACTGACTCTTATTTTCTACACCAGTTCCAGGTAGATTTCTTGCTAGCTCAGAATGCATGCTCTGCGGCCCAGAGATTCAGTACGTCACATTAGCATCCGCTACAAATTTGCATATTGGATGTGATTGGTCTGAAAGCTGGAGGCTATATTTTGTGACATCACAAAAAAGCGATCATTATAAAAATGATATCAATGGTTTCTCCTCCAGTCTAAATAGCAATAGAAGATTTATAAGTTTAAAAATGATTATGATGATGATGATGATTAACAACAACGTTAATAATAATAATAATAATAATAATAATAATAATACATTTGCAAGTTGTATGTAATTGGTCTAAAAGCTTTTGAGCTCATTTTACAAGTTACAAATCTTTGATGATGATGATGGTTTATTCTATCATTACAAATATGCCTATATCTTGTCTGCATCTTTGTTTTTCTCTTTTATTATTCAAGGATCATATTTAAAAATGAATAAATAACTAAAAATAATAAAATAAAATAAAACAAAAATAATGCTGTAAACATTTAAAATATAAAAACTAAAATGAATATATAATATATAATATGTATATATTAACATATAAAAAATTTTATGTTATTTCCTTGATTTCAGAAACTCAAAATGAATGTTACAACATTTAAAAATCTAGTGTTTTAATTATCACAATTTCTTCAGGTCATGATAAACTATCAGCAATTAATCTGGACGGTAAAAAGACATAAATAATATTCAACCCTTTTCAGAATGCACTAGCTAAATGCGCTAAACCGTATAGAAACAAACATTTACAGTAACATAACTTATATATGATGAACGCGGACTTTCTGTCAGAAGCACATGATGTAAACCCAGCAAAAACTGTGCAGACAAAATGAATCACCGCATGATCGAATCTCCTCATTTCAACTCTCCCCCTCAGTTCCTTGTAATATATATAATATAAAACGTGAAGTTAATGTCTCCTCACCTGCCGAGCGTGTAAGTAGAGCAGGTTGCGCAGGGTAGTAAGACGCCGTGGGCTTCCTGCTCGTGTCGTTCAGGATGTTGAGAGGGTCGTGGACCTCAGAGTACGCAGGAACCGAGCGAGTGGAGGTCACAGTGCTGATCACCGATACGTGCTGATCGATTAGAGAGCCCATCCTCTGCGTGTCCACATAGCTGCTGTTACTATAGTAACCTGGAAGGGAGGAAGGAAAGCACTTAAAGTACAGAACTAGATTTTTTTTATCTAATGATCGTAGTAGCAACAGAGGAGGTGTTCAGACCTCAGATTATACGTAACAACTGTGACGCAGAACACACACACACACACACTCACACACACCAAGGAGTGGAGTTTCAGGGAAACATAGTTTTATATAATCACGATATTGTATATTTCAGGCTGGAGATAAATAAACACTGAAAAAAGAAATAAATAAAAAATTCACTGTGAGTTCAATATAAGTCTAATGCAAAGCTGCTATAGAAATAAAATTGAATTGAATGAATATCAAATACATAAATATAACTCTATTTATTATTTAATCAGAACAATTTTTCTTATTATTGTGCCCATTTTGCTGCAACATTTATCAAAAAATTTGTGATGCAACTTGAGGTGTTTTTTTGTTTGTTTGTTTGTTTGTTTGTTTTTTGAGGTAAACACCTTAAACTGGCGTAACATGATTTCTCTTTCAAACTCTTACTAGTGAAGACACATGCAGTCTGAAATGACCGTCTATGAGAGCTGTACTCATGTTCGATACACGTGAGTGGACGAGCGCTCCGGGCCGAATGTGTGTGGTGATCCTTCAAATATCACAACTTTTGCTTGATTTTATGTAACATCGAATTATATTTAACAGCAACTACTTCCTTCCTTAGTCCATATTTTCTATCCCTGTTTTTTTTTTTAAGGTTTAAAAGCGAGTACTTATGTTTAAGACACTTTAGAAAAAAAAAAACATTCCTGGATATTTCTACTGAAGATGAAGCTCGGATTAAACTTTAGACGTAATCTCTGGATATGTGTGAATTTCCATCCATAAATATCAACACAAACTTTTGGACTTAAGTTGATGAATCTGATTATAGTATGTTTACACACCGATCAGGCATAACATTATGACCAACTGTCTAATATTGTGTTGGTCCCACTTTTGCGGCCAAAACAGCCCTGACTCATTGAGGCACGGACTCCACTAGATCCCTGAAGGTGTGCTGTGGGATCTGGCACCAAGATGTTAGCAGCAGATCCTTTGCAAGGTTTCGCAACTTACAGGACTTAAAGGATACTTCTGATAGATACTGACCACTGCAGACCGGGAACACCTCCACAAGAGCTGTAGTTTTGGAGATGCTCTGATCCAGTGGTCTAGCCATCACAATTTGGCCCTTCATCAAACTCGCTCAAATCCTTACACTTGCCCATTTTTCCTGCTTCTAACACATCAACTTTGAGGACAAAATGTTCACTTGCTGCCTAATATATCCCACCCACTAACAGGTGCCATGATGAGGAGATCATCAGTGTTATTCACTTCACCTCTCACTGCTCATAATGTTATGCCTGATCAGTGTATGTGTAATGTTTTTTAATTATTGTTAGCATCTTTTAGCTATAAAATATTCCAAAAATGTACATTTGGACCTTTTTTAGCAACCAAACCTGATGATCCCACATTATTAACTGTTTGCTAATGACACAACAAAACATACACCAGCATTCCCATCCTCACCACTGTGTGCTGCGCTGGTGTACACTGGTCCTGAGCATCCTCCTGTAAATCCGTAATCCATCAGCTGCACTCCCGGCACCTCGATGTTGGACTCAGAGGTGGACGGGTAGCTTCCTGACGAGGCTCTGGAGCTGTACGCTGGAGTTACACCACTGCAGCTGCTACCAAAGCAGTCCTTAGCCAGTTGCTGACCACTGAAGGAGGGATAGCGTGAGCATTCACTGCGAGCCTGGTAAACCGAGGGAGGCGTGTGGGTCTGCGTCAGGCTCGTAGGCTGGTAGGTGGAGGAGCTGGAGTAATAGGTGGAGGCAGACAGGCTTTGGTACATGGTATCAGGGAAAGTCTGGCAGGGTGCATGAGACTGGACAGGGCAGCTGACTGGAGATCTTACTGCCATCGGGCCCTGGTTGATCACGCTGCCTCGGTTCGCCATGGCCGGAGAGATGGGAGGGGTGATCAACGGACCGCTGCTCTGGGAATAGTCCAACTGACCTGGATAAAGAAATATTACACATATTTTTTGATACATTCCATAATATGACTTAATAAGACCTAGAAATTACTGAATACATAACAATAACACCAATAAGAAAAATCTATTTTTACTTCTATATTTTAAGAAAAATTCAACAATCTTTCTTTTATAAAAAATGGCTTACTTTTAATTTTGTTTTTTCTTTATATGCAACAATATGTCCTTTTTTTTAAATAAACAATTTTATGATTATTAAGTAGCATGTCTGTGTCTTGTTATATCCAATCCGATTAAACTAACTACTTTAGTAATTTATGTGCAAATTAAAATTAATTTTAATTCATTTTAGTTCATTTTATCAGGGGTCAGTCAGATCTGTTTTATACTTTATTAAGACACTGTTTTTTCTGCTTGCTTCTATTTTAAGTCAAGAAGATGGCTACATTGAGGAAACAAATACGAGCTGATTTTTATTGTCACTATGACACTTTTGACACAAGATTTTAGGCAAGCAGACGTTTAGGAATATTACTGACGTCTCAGTTGTATAAACTTTTATTTATTTTAGCATCAAAATGATCTTCTTTAGAAATCGACTCAATTCCTTCACCTGATTGCTTTCTGGCTTAAAGACAAGTGCTTGATTTAATAGGACTGGCCGAGTTACAAGTGAAAAGCTCTCACCTGCAGAGCTCTACTCTAGAAAAACCTGGCAACCTTGGAGATGGTAATTGCACACAAGTCATTTCAAATAATCTGAACGGGCTGCCCATAAAATCAGCTTAAGCACCTGTTTAAGAGAGATCAATAACTTTCCCTGTGTAACTAGTGATGTATGTTCAGAAACGAAGTCTTCAGCTTTGTGTGAATACACCGATCAGGCATAATATTATGACCACCTGCCTAATATTGTGTTGGTCCCCCTTTTGCTGTCAAAACAGTCCTGAGCCATCGAGGCATGGACTCCACTAGATCCCTGAAGGTGTGCTGTGGTATCTGGCACCAAGATGCGAGCTGGGGAATCCATGTATACTTACAGGACTTAAAGTATACTTTTGATAGATACAGACCACTGCAGACTGGGAACACCCCACAAGAGCTGCAGTGTTGGAGATGCTCTGATCCAGTGGTCCAGCCATCACAATTTGGCCCTTCATCAAACTCGCTCAAATCCTTATGCTTGTCCATTTTTCCTGCTTCTAACATCAACTTTGAGGACAAAATGTTGACTTTCTGCCTAATATATCCCACCCACTAACAGGTGCCATGATGAGGAGATTCATTTGAGGATTATTCACTTCACCTCTCAGAGTTCATAATGTTATGCTTGATTGGTTATGCTTGGTGTATATTTAGCAAACATTTTCGTTTAGGTTCTTGACTCATAGAGCTGATGTTCATCTTTAAGTATATAAGCATTCATATACTGTGTCTATGGATATTTGAACTGTCCAGAAGTGTTTACCAGTTAGTGTAAAGCTGTCTGTGTCTGTCCCCTGGTACACCACCATGGTGGAACCCAATCCATGTTGAGTTCCTTGGACAGGCAGGTGTCCGTACTCTGGCTGGGTCTCGTTCTTCACTGACGAATCGCTGCTCATGATCCCTGCTTTATTACGATTCGCCAAGAAGCATGAACTCGGGGATGCAGTGAACGTCGCCTTACTGGCATCTGACAGCAAAGCATTCAAAACAATATGATTACAGAACAAACTGGCAGAAATTTATATATATATATATACATACATATATATATATATATATATATATATATATATATATATATATATATATATATATATATATATATACATATATATATATATATATATATACATACAAGTTTACCTGCGTTTCTCATATATTTATCCAGGAGATTCTGTAGATCTTGCTCTTTATCGTTATTGAACTGTGTTTCTATTGCCAGCAGGATATATTCATCCAAAAGCATCCGGATGAGATGGAAGGAGCCTGAGAAGAGACATTGTCAATGAGGTATAGGAGTTATACATTCATCACAGCTCATTATAAGCTGCAATAAATACCAGATGACATCAGTGCACTCTTTATAGGGAAGAATTATTCCTCTTATATCTATAAAGCAAAACTGGAAGGTTTTTTTAATTAACATTGTTATAATTTTACATAATAAATTCTAATAATATTTAATGACATTTTACTATTTACAGAACGGTGTAAGTCTTGTTTTTATGAAATTGTAAACTTTTGCCTATTTTATATCCCATCTATCTATCTATCTATCTATCTATCTATCTATCTATCTATCTATCTATCTATCTATCTATCTATCTATCTATCTATCTATCTATCTATCGGACCACAATGGAATATGTTTTTAATAAGAACATGATCAAGGCTGTCTGGGATTCTATTCAAAGAAAGAAGGAGAAGAATCTCTGAGAATTTATGCGTTTGGGGAAAAAGGAAACTTTTTTTAAACTTATTGTTTTACTGCTCAAAATGATAATTATTTCAATACTTTTTAACATTTTACTTTATTTTATTTTATTTTATTTTACAATATTTATTTATTGTATTACAACATTCCTTTGCATTTATTTGTTTAATTGATGAGGGGGAGGGTGTCATTTGTCTCTTTTAGGGGGGCAATACTTCTGGAGTTACCCTTTCTCTCTCTTTCTCACACACACACACACACACACACTCATATTCAATGTATCAATACACTCATATAACTATATCAATATTGTTTACTTTACTTATATTGTTTACTTTGCTGCTATCGACTGCTGCTATAATATGTGTACATGTGTTTATGTGTTTTTTGCACTATGCTCCACACAGACTGTATAGTGGAAGGCTATTTTTGTATTTCTATCTTGTCCTGCACTCTTTGCACCAGGTTGCACACTACGCAAGATATGTCTCTAGGTTAACTTCAGCTAAAAAGTAAGTAATAAGTATAAGTAAAAGCTCTGTGCTGTTTTATGTTCAAAATGTACAAGAAAAAACTCCATCGTATCCATGATGTTTTATATTTCTACTAATTTAGCAAGTAATAAAAACTGCAGTTATTTGAATACACCATTCAGATGGTATGAAAACTAATCACTTCCCCCAAATCTCCAAATTGAAGATACTGTTGAAAACAGGCCCAAGTTGGTTGCTTTGGTGAACTAAAATAAAAATGTTCACTTTTCCTGCTTTTAAAATACTGTGCAATCAGAGATGAAGCACGAGAAATGTTTAGATTTTACAGAAAGGTCTTTTTTTATTCAAGCTCTCTGAATCTCAGCCTGCTGTGTGTCCAGTGAGGTCATGTAATGGCCTCTCTAAGTGCAACTGTTTGGCTAGGTGTGTGTGTGTGTGTGTGTGTGTGTGTGTGCAGGGCCATCAAAAGCTAACATAACTAGAGCTGGGCTCTTCCTAATCAGTGCACACGCGTCCGAGAGATAAAGATTTGTTTGCTCAGGACGGGTCACTACATTTTACAGCACATTGTGGCTTTGTAACCAAACTGAGTGAAGGGCTTTGTGTTGTGGAAGGAAAAGAAAAAAAAAGCTTTAAATAAACTCTTTCCATTCACCAGAACTGAGAAGTGTATGAAGAGAAGAGAATGGAGTGTATCTTTAAGACTGAATTCTGAACTGTTCATGAAAAGACTCACCGAAGCTTGTGGCGTTGTTTAAGGTGAGGCTGTGCATCACACGAGCGCCGAAAAAACTCCATTTCAGTAAAAAGTCCTGAGCTCGTTTCTTCACCGAGCGGCCATTCTGTTTACTGGGCTGTCGAAAGAACGGAAATAAAGATTATTTTCACTCGGTTGCAGCTACTGTGGATGTGATGAGGGTGGACTTTACTTTCAACCAACCTTAATGACTTTCTGTTCCACCACAGAGTCCAGCCACTCGATAAAAGACTCGACGGTGGCGTTTTTTCTCAGGAGGTCCTTTAACTCTTGGAAAACCGCGACCGAGTCGTCTACAAGATGAGAACGACACAATATGGGCTATGAGTACACAATAGTGTAGCCAGAAATATCCATTCAGTTTTGTCTGCAGACTGAAGCCCGAATCTAACTAGTGTAATTTTCTATATATCACAAATTAAACAGGTCAGAAAGTACTGATTCATATTTTACACTTTGCAGTCTAATGCCTTTATACTCAGAACTACTGAACATTTACATATATATTTGGATATATATTTGCACCTTAGGTATAATGGACCTTTGGATGTATATTTGTGTATTAACAGAATTCACTGTTTACATTTACTCAGATGTATATTCAGTCAGATTTTTACAGATGTTTATTTATATCTATTTATTACAAGTACACCACTGTTACCGTCATACAAAATCAGTTTCTAAATTGCACTGACTGCTGTATATATATATATATATATATATATATATATATATATATATATATATATATATATATATATATACATACACACAAACTTTCTATATTGCATTTACAATGGAAACACTTGATGAGAGAGAAGAGAAACGGTATTTCTCCTCTGTATGTCTGCACACACGGTGGTGTTGACAATAAAGAACCTTGAACTTTGAATAAGATGAAAGCTGTTTATATCAGACATCATGATTTTTTTTAAATAACCAATTAAACTGGAACAGTGGTGGTTCAAGTGGTTAAGGTTCTGGGTTGTTGATTGGAGGTTTGGGGTTAAGGCCGAGCACCACCAAGCTTCATTGTTGGGCAATCGAGCAAGACCCTTAACCCTCCCTGCTCCAGGGGTGATGTATTATAGCTGCCCCTGCGCTCTGACCCCAATTTCCACAGCTGGGATATGTAAAGAAAAACATTCCACTGTGCTGTAATGTATGTGTGGCGATAATAAAGTCTACTTGCCCTCAGTCCTTCTTCTTTGTCTAAACTGTATGCTTTTATAATATAAATAATGTCTAATCATTGATTGGTCCCTAATCAACCAATCACAATGAAGACAGAACTGCATATGTTCTACTACGTTGTCGTTTCTATAGTAACGGCTCATTCACAGGGACTTGAGGTATGTCTGATGCTCCGTGTAACATAACAATTAAAATTAATAATGTCTTTTCCTGGAAGGAGTCTCCAGTGTAAGAGCTCGGGAGCAATTAGAGGTAACGCTTCTAATGTTTCTAATTTTCACTCTACGTGATGTCTTATTACCTACAAGAGAAAAATGACGACATCAATATATAAAACTTCATTATATTACTGCTTCATTACAGCACCCTGTCTTTGATTATTCTCCATTAACATCACTCCCAATCACGTTTTTATTCCTAACTTATTCCATAAAATTATTTGTAGGTAGCTACACTCTAAAACAATCGCTTTTTACATCTACAGATCGATCAAATGTCTAGGGTTTATGGGTTTTACGATACAAATCTTGATGCATTATCAATAGTGCTATATTAAAATGAAGTTACTAAGAAGATACAAACAAATCAGTTATTTTGACTCACATTCGGAGTAGAAATCCAGGTCCTGGTCGCTAGTGTTTGAGAGGAGCGCCTGTGAGCCGATGCTGTTTAAATCTACTTTGTCGATATCGTTCACCATGGCTGTCACGACGTTCTGGTCAAAAAGAGCCGGTCTTGCGATCTACAGGGAAAAAAAATACTGTTAAAAAATCTGCAGAAGAATATCGATCATCTAGGTGAAGGTGTTGGGAAATGCTGACCTGAGCAAGGTGTAAGAAGGAAGTCTGGCGCTTTAAGGAGGAGACGAAGCGCCGAGCTATTGGCAGCTTCTTTTCTGACAGGATTTTTGGCAGATTTTCCAAAGATGAAACCATCCAGGGCTCCCAGAGCTTTGCAAAATTTCGGATATCTGTCAAAAGACTAGACATGTTGTTCCAAAATTATTGATTGTTACTGGTATAGTTCAGAAACATTGTGGACATGAGGGAAGGGGTTTGCAGGGTGTTAGGAGGAAAATGTGAGTAAGAAATTGTAATGCAGGTTGAATAGTGTACAACATAAAGAGATAGTCTCTGTACAGTGTTTAGGTTGAGGTGAGTTCTAACAAACCGCAAGTCCACATAAAGACTGGACCAGGATCCCAAATTCCTGTAGAAGTGGTCCAATAAAGGTTCTCAAATAGTTCTTTGTCAGTGAGTTTAGCATTTAACAGAGATGGGACATTTCTACTGCATGTAAGGATCTTTTTAGTGGAAAAAGGTTCTTTAGACTATATAAATGTTCTTTAGGGCGCTAAGAAAAAAAGAGTTCTTTAATGAACCATTTACTGGAAGGTTCTTTGGGGGAACCAAAGATGGTTCTTCTATGGCATCACTAGCAAAAAATTCTTTTGGGGTTTTTCCTGGATATTTATTTCTTGTCCTTTATGTCATCTCCTACAGGAAGCTCAAAGAAATGGTAATTGTTATGCATTGCTGGCTGCTGGCTGATGTTCAACGACCACAGGAGAAACGAACCTTTCCGGCATGTCTTGCATTGTAGCAGGAATGAGAACGTCAGTCAGGACCTGAGAAGCACAAGCAGTTTGACATGAGCTCATGATCTCGTGCCAACACACTGACCAGCATGATTACAAGTTTGTAAGGAAAATAAGCGTGTCATTACATTGCAGTGAGGCCAGGCATAGCAGTCATAGCTTTGTAATCATATACAACTTAATGTAACAGGAATAACCTGAATTCCTCATGTAACTGGGTTTCACATGTCACTCACACTCTCTCTCACACACACAATTATATTCAAGTCAACTTTATATGTATGATGCTTTTAATAATGTACCTTGTCAGATAAATTCAGGATATAAATTTGTAAATGTATCAGTTTATCTCTCATGTTAAAGCCAGAGGTGATGGTGGTATGGAAAAACCCCCTGAGATCTCATGAGATAGAAACCTTGGGAGGAATCAAACTCCAAAGGGAACCTCATCAACATGTGGGTGACACCGGATGCTATTATAAATCATTTCATTGTACCATTATAAATCATTTCACACAAACACACACACACACCTTGTAAAGTATGGAGTCGCACACACAAAATAGATCCACGATTACTGGATTCTCCAGCAGAGGTAAGAGGTGGTCCGGCATGCCTTGCCAGAAATGCAGCAAGAAGTTCTGGATCTGAAATACATGAAAAAATAAATCACTTCAGAAAATATTTAGCACAACATGCTGGTGTGATGAAGTAATGAACACCTTTTACTGTTGATTCAATTTCCATAACATCATATCCTGAAGAGTTTCATTCCTCTTTACAGTCCACAGAGATTTTTTATCATTGACAAGTCATACCTTTTCCCATTTACAGTTATTTAATAATGTCCACAAAACTTATGTTTTATAGCAGCGGTAAACCGTCTTTCCTTCAACAACCTCTATTCACTTTCCACTGAGATAAGAATCAATGTTGGAAATAATGTTGGTGGTTTTTGTTGGTGGAAATAGAGGTTTGGTGAACATAGCTTAAGTAAATACATAGGAAGACTTTCTGACAACCCCCTCCTTTCCCCATGTTGAGTATGTTGTTCCTGCAGACTGAATTGTGTGCAACATAAGAAGACGTATAAGAAGCCTTTATGATCACCACACATACACTACCAGTCAAACGTTTGGACACATCTCCTAATTCCATGGTCTTTCCTGATGTTTATTTCTTTCCACATTGTAAAACAATGCTGAAGGCGGCCGAAATCCACAATAATGTCCTTTGAACAGTTGATATTGAGATATGTCTGCTACTGATGCTCTGTAAAGCCTTCATAACGGCTCTAATCTGAGGTGCTGTTAATTGGTGATTTCTGAGGCTGGTAACTCAAAATGAACTTCTCCTCTGCAGCAGAGGTCAGTTTTGGTCTTGCTTTACTGGGATGGTCTTCATGTGAGACAGTTTCATCATGGTGCTTGATGGGTTTTGCAAATGCACTTGACAATACTGTTCTTGCAAGAACTATTCCAGAACACCTGACCTTCGTGTCTTAAAATAACAACTGACTGTTTTTTGTTGTCGTTACATATGGATTACTTAAGTCCATGTGTGTTATTTCATAGTTTTGAAATCTCCAGTATTGTTCTAGAATGGAGAAAATAAATCCCTAAACAAAAAAACATTGAATTAAAAGGTGTGTCCAAACTTTTGACTGGTAGTGTACATTACAGCACAGTGGATTTCTTTTCTTTGTCCCAGCTGAGAAAGTTGGGGTCAGATCTCAGGGGGCAGATATGATACAGCACCCCTGGAGCAGAGAGGGTTAAGGGTGTTGTTCAAGGGCCCACAGTGTCAGCTTGGCAGTGCTGAGGCTTGAACCCTGACCTTCTGATCAACAAGCCAGAACCATAACCACTGGAGCCACCACTACCATAAAGTGATGTTCTCTGTAGAATGTCTACATTGATGTAAGTTCGATCAAATTACAAGACACAGTAAAAAAGTAAAAAAGTGCACCTTAAGACTGGACCAGGAACCCAGATTCCTGTAGGAGTGGTCCTATAATAAAGGTTCTCAAAATGTCAGGGAGTATGGTTCTGTGAAGAACCTTTAACATAGATGGAACATTTAGTGAGAAAAAAGGCCTTTAAACTATAAAAATGTTCTTTATGGAGCTAGGAAAAAAAGGGAACCATTTACTGGAAGGTTCTTTAGGGGAACCAAAAATGGTTCTTCTATGGCATCGCTGGCAAAAAAAAATCTTTTTGGTTCTTGACAGTTTTATTTATAAGAATGTACATGAAATTTATTTCTGGTCCTTTAAGGCAGCTCCTACAGGAAGCTTAAAGAAATGGTCCCTAAATATGTATTTGTTAAGTTAACAAACAAAACCCTCAGCTTGTCACGTTACCAAGTAGTGAGGTCTTTCTCATGGCACAAGTCTTACTATTTGTTACAAAGCTCTGACCCTGGAAGCTCCTTACAGAAATCTTCACCACATCAGCAATGATCAGTTTTGTCTGTTTTCCTTTCCTAAATTAGTGTACATTTTCATGTGCTTGTTGTGACTCTGGAAATGGAAATGCTAAAACTCTGTAAGCAGAACAGGAGCATTAATATGAACCTTTGATTTGCTTCACTGTTGTCTCTCTTTGTCAGAGCTGCTGTTATAGAGAATGAAGCTCAGATCTTCACCAATTCAACAATGTTATTGCTTTTGCTATGATTAGAGCTTGTTGAGAATGTGTATTTAATGATGTTTAATTCTCAGATCTTACCTCGTCAAAGTTGACACTGATGGCGTTGTCGAGAATACACTGGCAGTGAGTTTTGTACATCATGATCAGCGTGTCAACCTGAATTAGAAATGCATCAGGGGGAAAAAAAAGTTCAGAAAGTATACAAAAAAAAAATATGAACAGTCACAAAAATGAGAAATAAGCATGAAAAAATGCACATAATGTGTATTTATTAAAAAACTATATATTTCAGGTTTTTTTTGTTTTAATTTTAGGGTTACAAAAAGATATTTAATATCATGTTTATTTTGCAGTGTATGAATAGTTAATAACATTGGCTTTTACTTAAAGTATTTGCGCCTGTTTTGTCATGTCCAGGTTCAACATTGAAGGTCTTTGTCATGTTCCACTCCACTGTGGTGGTTAATATGAAGTCCATATGAAAGTAGACACTCTGAGCTTTGGGAGTTTGCAGCTTTTCTTAAATATTTCTGTTTTTACCTCGCCTACTATATATTCAAATGTTGATCTTAAACCCATTTCTGCTCTCTGAGACGCTCCGAGTGCTTGTACATCTAAAAAGCAGCTCAGATTTCATCTTCAACCAGTACAATTCTGTGTAAGGTTCTCCAACAGAGGGAAAAACACATGTCTAAAACACACTGAGAGCCAACAGACTCGTTTTAGATCGGACTCACAGCCTGAACATCATTCATTTATTTACACTGAGTGAAGATGTGCCATAAGATGATTTCCATTCTGCTGGCAGAACAGTAAACCAGGGTAACAGAAGTCTAGAGTAAAATTTCAAGCACCTATATTGTACCGGCTAAAAGATATAGTACCAGACAAACCTTTTCTTTCGAAATGGACTCGTGAAGCAATAAATGTTGTGCACTTGGGAATTCTGGGAGCAACGTTCCAGTTTTAGAACTGAGAGAATATTTTCGTGTGAAACCTCCCTGTGAATTACAAACAAGAGACATATATATATATATATATATATATATATATAAACTGAACATCTTTCAGGATCATCTCATGAGTTTTATTTCAGGTTTATTCACAAAAACTCAATATATATATATATATATATGATATAAATGAGTCAAAGTTGAAATAGTAACCTAAAATAAATAAAAATCCCAACCTCGTTTTTGAGCTTGCTGCCAGAGAATCTGTGAGGAAACACACGAGATGAACACGCTCACAAAAAGAAAGTTCACCATCAAAATAAAATACAAAGAAAAAATAATAATTTACAGACTTTGTGGTCAAGTGCAAAAGGTTGTAGCCCTTTTAAAACAAAGAAATTGTGCTTTGTCGCATTTATCAACAATTTTTTTTTAAATTATTATTACAATGAAGAAATGGTCAATTTGTGTATTTTAACATACACCAATTTAAAGCTAAAAATATCTTTATTTAATTACAGAATTTATTAAAATGAATTGTTACAATTTTCGGGTTCACTCCAAGAAGAGGTCTGAATTAAACTGCTTATTTATTTGCTTATTTATTTATTTAATTTTATTTATTTATTTATTTTCAATATTTGGTTCTGCTTCAAAACATGCCTGGAGTTTGAGAGGGTCATAGAATGTTTATTTCCAACTTTCCAACCAATCTTTCTGTCCATTTTGTCTTATTGTTGGCTAAGTACAACAAGTTAAAGGTTATGAGATCAATTCGATGATTTGTAGAATTGGAAAACTAGAGGTACATTTTTAATTTTTTAACATAAGGTTGTACAAACGTTTGCACTCGGCTGTATGACGTCACAATGTTCCCTGATACATGAAACGCTCCACTTTCAATTCACCTTTCAGTTCTGACATAACAAGCTCAGAGCTTTATGTTTACCTGGTCAGACCTTTCCCTGAGTACACTGAATGATAATAAGCACTGCTCTCCTTAATCCCGATGCCATAGTAATGATACCTAAAATAAAAAAATAAATAAAAATAACCATAAAACACGCTGTAGGGTATAAACACTGATATATAAAGATATTTGACGCATGAATCGAATACTAAATTGCGTTCCTTACTTTGAATGGCCTCGGGTGCCGAGCCTCCTCGTGGTCAGGAGTGGGAATTTTTGCCGTATGGTCTACAGTTAGATTGAAAATATACAAATATGACACAACAATTAAACACTCAAGAACCATTTTGTTCTAAATTAATTATACTTACCTTGCCAAAAGTGGCAGCGCAGGCAGGATCTAATTTCTCCTTGCGACAGAAGTCTAGGTAATGTGCATAAAGGATGCACCGAGGCAAGCAGACTCCTTCACAAACGATATAATTTTCCTCGAGCCTAATTGACAAGAACACGTTAGAAGGAAAATCTCCAAAAGCAATATCAAGACAGATGAAATTAAAGCTTGCTATACCACTGAAGCGTTAACTGAGTTTGTTTCTTCTTGTCCTTGATGATTTCACTGATGCTCTTCTTCGGCACCGTTTGCCTCAGAGTGAAATTCTTCGAATAGTCAAGATGGTCTAAGTCATCTTCTGAGGAGATGGTTCCATTGCTTTCGTCGGCCTCTGTTAAATAAATGACTCTCTGTATAAACGTATTGTATTTAAGTAGAACCACGTGTCGTTGACCGAACGCTTAGTCCGGCAGCACGTCTGCTTAAATTTCATTGAAAGCCAGAAACACTTTCCTGTGCTTTTGTGAAAGATTTGTAAGGTTCGTATCAAAATACATGAAGTTCGTGCCTTCATTTTCATGAAGCAGGAGAAGAAAAAGAAGACGAGGATCAACAACAACAGAAAGAAGAATAAATAGATGAGGACAAAGAGGAATAACAATAAAAAGAAGAAGAAGAAGAAGAAGAAGAAGAGCAACAATAATAAATAAAATAAAAAAAAAGATGGTGAGGAAATGAATAAAAAAAAACAATTCTGAAAAATAAATAAATAAAGATATGAAAATGATTTGATATAAAATGGACCAGTAACAGATAAAAAGTCATTCTGAAATATAAAGAAAAAAAACAAATGATAAAAATTAGCAAATCATCTATTTCAACATTTCTGTTGCTTTTTTGGCATTTTTATTGTTTTGTTTCTTTTATAAATCAATTTATTCCAATTATATAAGTGAAAAGTGGGTTGCTTCCGGTTAAGCATCTCATAGCCTAATAATTCAAGTGAAAAAAAAAAAGAGAAAAAGTTCTTGTCCAAATTATTTTCTTTTACATTGATTCTACTGTATGTTTATGAGCTATGAAACAATTACTGTGGATAACAAAACTTAAAACATAATGTAGTCATTAAGGCAAAATAGCTCAGTATCCGCTTTTCTATCCCATTTCCTCTCATTAGCACTCTGATTACCTCTAAAGTCTCTTCTTAATAATCAATAGAAAACTCTAACCAATGTGTCTCACCTGATTTAATCCCTGAATCCTCTTCCTCTTCATCAAACCTGTCTTTGAAGAACATATTGTTCCTGAGGTTTCTGTGGTCGCCGGGGATGGTGTGGTGGAGATCATCAGCACTGTAAGTCCTCTTCGGCTGCGGTGGCTGTAGCTGATGAAACGTGTCATTAGTCGTCACTGGACTCTCGCTGTTCCTTTTCATTGGTGTGTTATGGAGATGATTAAAAAGGAAACAACCGGGATTGAATTTTGAACTTCAGACGTCACTCAGATGCAAGCATTAACACCTTCAAAACTATAAACCTGTCCAAAGTAGATCCAAAGACGCACATGTCAGATCCGGTTTGAGTCTGATCGGACGATCGTATGGTTATGGGCACAAAACACCTTTTTCCTCTGTCTATCCGTTAATCCACTGAAACAGGTAACACCTTCCGGTCCTAATTAAAAGCTGTGCCGTGTCTGAAATGGTACGTCACTGAGGCGAGTGCCTTGAGGGCATTTATCTTATTTACAGAAGACTGGCAGTAGACCGGGAGTATTAATGATTAACCAGAGGGGCCATCATCTCCTTAAAACCTGCTGGTGTTGCTTTTCAGCTGGCCTACACCTCCATCCAGGGCCGTCACACCACGCTCTTCACTTTCAGACCTGATTTAATAACGTCTACATCCACGTGTAACAAACACACTGTGGTTTAGATGAAAGACATTGATATTTGTTCAAGGAAGACTTCATTTGCATTTTTTTATCATAATGTCCATGTGTGTGTAAGAACCATTGAGAAGAATTTAGAGACATTTCACTGTACTGTATACAAAAAAGGTTCATTTGTCTATATGATCTCCATTTTATGTGTTTTGTTATGAGTGTCAGCATTCCTGTAGAAAATATTCTATTTTAATTTATATCATACTTTATAATACTAGAGTTTTCATTTGATTCACTCAAGTAATAGGGTTAAAATAGGGAAAAATAAATGGTGTAAAAAATACATTACAAGAAATTATACACTATGTGACCGAACGTATGTGGACCACTGACCATTATGCCTATATGATGTTCTTCCTCAAAGTTGAAAGCAGACAATTGCATAGAAAGTCTTGGTCTGTTGTAGCGTTACAGTTTCTCTTAACTGGAACTAAGAGGCTTGAACCTGTTCCAGCATGACAGTGCTGCCATGCACAAAGCACAGAGCTCCCTGGTGGAGTGGAAGAATTCGAGTGACCTGTACAGAGCCTTGACTCTGACTCAACCCCACTGAACACCTTTAGGATGAACTGGAACGCTGACTGAACCCCAGACCACCTCACTCCTACTACATCAGTGTCTGATCTCACTAAAGGACTGGTGGCTAATTAATCACAAATCCCCACAACCACACTCCAACATCTAAGAGGAAAGCCTTCTCAGGAGTGTGGATCTTATTATATGAGCAAAATGGGGAATAAATCTGGAATGAGATGTTCATGGAGCACTGAGATGTCCACAAACATTTGGCCTTATCGTGTCTATCTTAGTCAGTAAAGAAATCTTGAATAAAGAAACAGTTAACGAATATTTCTCATTATGGGATCAATAAAAAACAAAAATAAGAATGTTAAACCAATAGAAATATTTAATAATTTCAAGCTTTAAAATGATCTTATCATTTTACTTCTTTTTAAAATATATATATGCTTGAAATTTACAAAAATGCAAGTTTAAAGACATTAAAAATGACCCAAGCATACAAAGAATTTCTAGTGAAAGAAGATGAAACCATAAATATACATTATTTAAGACACCTAGACAAGCATTTTACATTTATCTTCATGTTTATTTGTAGAGATCATGCTGTGACTTTAATGTAACACATATTCCCTCATCCTACCTTGAAATGAATTCCGAGCTAAGCAATTGTATAAAATTAAGAACAGATACGAAAGAAAGTCTTACCAAAGTTCTTATGGAGTTTCCAACACTGGAGTGATAGAGTAAGTAAGAGCAATGCTGGATGCTTGGACTTTCCTGAAGCTGAGGAAGGGGTTTTAATACAAAGTGTTGTTAAAACTTGCTCTTTTCTGGCCATGCTCATGCACAGAGCACAAACATGATTTGTTTGATGGTTAGCTTGAGTGAACTAGCTGAAGAAAGTGGCGGGGGTAACACAACCCATTGGAGTTTAAAGGGTAAATACAAACAAACACAAAGCAACATGCTGGTATAACACCTGCTGGCACGGACAATGCATAAACAAAGGTATGCTAATGAGTCTTCTGTGTCAGGGCAGTAAAAAAACTGACCATCTTTAGCAGGGAAATGGATAAACTGGGTCGGACTCTTTTGTTTACACCCAAACTGGACAGCTGGAGACTGGATAAAACATCAAGCCTTTTTTCCCCTATTCTTTAACCCTCCAGTTTGCATGAATCAACCTATGATAGCCTCAGATTCTTGTTCTTGGTTGACAGAAGTAAAACCTGGTGTGGCCTTTTGTAGTTGTCCCACCTTAAGATTTGATGTTTTGTCCAATCTGAGATGTTTTTCTGCTCACCACGGTTGTCAAGAGTGATTATCTGAATTACTAGATCCTTCCTGGCAGCTCAGGTCAATTTGGTACATCTTCCTCTGACCTCTGTTATCAACAAGGTGTTTTCACATACAGAACAGTCGCTCACTCAATTTTTTGTTGTTGTTGTTGTTTTTCGCACTATTTAGTGTAAACTCTCAAGACTGTTGCGTGTGAAAATCCCAAATCAACAAATCAACTCACGACTAGCTCATCTTGCAGCAATGACACACTAAGGTCACTGAGATCAGACTTTTTCTTTATTCTGATATTTGATGTGAAGATTCACTGAGGGTCTTGACCTGTATCTGCATCAATATTTTATGATTGATTAATTAACTGTGTCCAGGGTCCGAATAAAGTGAACACTGAGTGTATACATCTGAGATAGCTACAGAAATTGATGGAACAACATCCAAACCAGATTGTTTGCATATATCATTATATAACCTGTCTAGAAATGGTGTAATCTGCCAGATGTCATAAATGAATGGAAACAAATCCAATTAAACCGAACTACAGCATTAAGTTTGAGAACAAAGGTTATATAAATGTTAAATAAATCTGTGCACTGGAGGAAATGTTTCTCTGTGTGTCTTTCTCTTGTCTAATACAGATTTCCTGAATTAAAAATAAATAAATAAAAAATAAATAAATAAAACCAGCACATTCTGACTAAAACAATGTACTTTTGGGCTCAGTTTGTGTGACTTCGACTCTCATTACAGCAAAAAAAAAAAAAACTAAATTAAATAAAAATAATAATAAAACATTTTCCAACACAACACGGAAAAGGGACGTGAATTTAGTTCCTTCTTGCAATGTAGAAATTTTCATTTACATAAATCTACTTAGGCAATCAATCTCTTTAAGCTTGATCTTGATATATTTTCTTTTTTATTTACTTAATTGTGTTTTTTTTTTTTTTTGTTTCTAACTTTAAAGATGGTAATTTAACACTTTTAACAGTTTTAAGTCGGGAACTTGAATGCAGCGATTAGCGCGTCAGCGACTTGTGGGTAAAAACCACTCACTCAATTAGGAGTGAAAGGCGGAGGTGAAACTGAGGACGAGCCCCCCTTTTTTTGAGGTAAAATAAATAAATTACTGTACAGTGTGAATACTTTAAATGAAACCTGGGTGTTTGTCAAGGTGTATTTTTAACGATATGTCCGTGTTCCTACCAGAGAAAGTAGCTAAACAGTTCAACTGCGACATAAATTGGCTAGCAAGCTAATTAAACCAGTCTCTGCTTGAGCGCGAGACATCAGTGTTGCCTTGGTGACTAACGTCTTAGCTTTTTCCACACTAGCATCTCTTGCTAACTTCTCTCCTCTCTTTAAGACACTGAAATGAAATTTGAGGTCCAATGGGTCATTTCTGACTACTTTCGACATCATTTTCTATTTATTTGAGTAAGTCTTCATAAATAGGTGCCAAAATGTTAACAGGAAACAGTCGAGTCCTGAACCATCGCCATATTTAATTAAACTATGGCTAATCATTTCAAAATGGCCTCCTAATAACAATGAAAGCACAAGGAATACTAAATATCTGATCTACATGATACACAATTATCTGGTTGAATTATTTAAAACACTTTCACACAGATGAGTTGCTCATTAAGCCCATGGTGTAATGGTCATTATTTTATCTTGGTATGTATTTCATTCATAGTTCAATGTTTCTTAGAATAATGAATCATTCCTCCATTCCTCTGTTTTTCCAGAAGTGTCATGTTCATTCAAGTATATTTCTAAACAAGTTTTCTAACACTGATCAGGCATAACTTTATGACCACCTGTCTAATATCGTGTTGGTCCTCCTTTTGCTGCCAAATCAGCCCTGACCCGTCCTGCACTGTGTATTCTGACCCCTTTCTATCAGAACCAGCATTAACTTCTTCAGCAATTTGAGTAACAGTAGCTCATCTGTTGGATCGGATCACACGGGCCAGCCTTCATGCTTCAATGAGCCTTGACCGTCCATGACCCTGTCGCCGGTTCACCACTGTTCCTTCCCTGGACCACTTTTGATAGATACTGACCACTGCAGACCGGGAACACCCCACAAGAGCTGCAGTTTTGGAGATGCTCTGATCCAGTCGTCTAGCCATCACAATTTGGCCCTTCATCAAACTCGCTCAAATCCTTACTCTTGTCCATTTTTCCTGCTTCTAACACATCAGCTTTGAGGACAAAATGATCACTTGCTGTCTAATATATCCCACCCACTAACAGGTGCCATGATGAGGAGATCATCAGTCTTATTCACTTCACCTCTCACTGATCATAATGTTATGCCTGATCAGCGTATACTGGGGAATATGTAAATACAGGAAAATGAGCGTTTCCAATTATCATCTTAACATTGTTTGTAAAGTGTTAGATTTGGTGTTTCATTGTAGACTTAATCTTTCAAAAATCTCATCCTTTCTTCCACATGAAAAGATAAAGTACCACTTTTTTTCGTTTTTTAATTCTTTTTTTTTTTCTTTAGGTATCATCTATAATATACAAAGTTAACTGATGTTAACTTGATGTATATTCTTTGCTAGCTAAGCCAAAATGTAGCTAACTTTTTATTTCATGTAAACGAAGTCAAAACGTTCCAATTTTCCAACGTGACTTTTTTTTTTTTTTTTCAATATGACCATTTTTATTTCCGTTACCATTACGTCATTGTTAAAATAGATGAAACTTGGTTGAGGCAACCAAACTTAATTCCGTTCAATCCAATTTTATTTGTATAGCGCTTTTAACAACGGACATTGTCTCAAAGCAGCTTTACAGAACATAAGCAACAAAATAAGTCCTAGATGTTAGACAAAATCATCTCTAGTGAGCGAGCCTGAGGCGACTGTGGCGAGGAAAAACCCCCTTAGATGGTATGAGGAAGAAACCTTGAGAGGAACCAGATTCAAAAGGGAACCTCGTCCTCATTTGGGTGACACCGGAGAGTGTGATTATAAGGCAAGAATATTGAAAGGTAGTCTTTTGGGGGTTTTTTTTCTGTTGAAATAAAATACAGAAAAGATTCTTACACTAGTCTTGCCTTTAAGCTTAAAAGCTCATCCAGGAAAATGTTTTGAAAAGTTTTGGTATAGCTGTACATTTTTGGATTCATATTGGATTTTTATTTTACAGATTGAAGGGTGAGCAATTGCTTCGAATTGAATTCACATCGCTGGATATAAAATGATGTCATCAGGTATCTATAAAATCTGTGTTATAAATATGTTTCTATAAAATTGTGGCACTGATGTTAAGCTGGTCCAGATGGTGAGACATCCACATTCCTGTCACACTGAAATAGCTAAAGATTTTTTATAATTATTATATTATTTATTTATAGTATTCTGCTATTCTGTGTGATATCTAAGGGTTCAGTGAACTAAATTAAACGATATATTTTTAATTGTTTATCCACAGCCTGTATTCTGTTAGAGACATGAACTAAAGAGGAAGAGAGACACACTGCACATTGATATCTGTGGTTTGTTTGTGTTTTGCAGACGTGTGGTTTTGTGCGTGAAACTTTATCTGATCAGATGGACAGGAAACAGACAGAAGGGTGAGACACCTTTTTTTTCTGTTTAAGCTAATTTTGTTTTATATTTTTTGTTAATTTGCTTTGATTTATTAGTATTATAATGCCTTATGACTTTTAGTTTTAGGTTTCATTTTTTTATTTCAATTAGTCACTGAATTAGGTCAATGCTAAGAAGAGCAGTGTGTTTCTGCATGTTAAAAATCCTAGCCAAAAATCAGACCACACTTGAGTCAAAAACAAAGAAGCAAAAAAAAAACATCTGTATGTTTACAGATATGCTGTATTAAGGAATTAATATCAATTTTATTTTCTGCATTAAATTATATTTTTCCCCCTTATCACGGTGTTCATTAGTGCTTTAAATTAGTCTTAAATTATATTTTACATTTTTTAAACTGAATTTCTCTAGTCACGTGTGTACTCAGCTACTGTAGATTTTATAGAATTTTGATGGGTTTTTCCCGTTATTAATGTGAGAAATTCCATTTAAGCTCAGATGCTGTTAAAAATTAAAAATAAATTAAATTCAATAATTAATGTTTAGAAAAATATTCTACATTTGTTTATTAACCATCACAATTTTAATTATTAATATAGTTTTATTTATTTAATTATTTACAATTTCATTATTAGATTAGTTTATTAATCACTTATATTTAAAGTAGAATTTATTATTCATAACTTTTCTTTTAAATGCTACACTACACACACTACTGTCTTCCTGTCAGGTTGTGAGTCTAGACATCATGATGCATGTTGTGTATTGTGGAAATGCCTTTGAGAATCTTGATATCATGATTAATGTCCTTCTGACACCCAGGCTTTTATTATAGGGGCATTATAAATAGAACACTATATTGCCAAAAGTTTTGGGACACCCCAAAAAATCATTGAATTCAGGTGTTGTCCATAAAGACATGGATGAGCGAGTTTGGTGTGGAGGAACTTGACAGAGTCCTGACCTCAACCTGATAGAACATCTTTGGGATGAATTAGAGCGGAGACTGTGAGCCAGGCCAAATCTGGGACATTTGCCTTTACATGCACATGAATGTAATATGGAGTTGTCCCACTATATAGCTATAACAGCTTCAACTCTTCTGGGAAGGCTTTCCACAAAGGTTTAGGAGTGTGTTTATGGGAATTTTTGACCATTCCTCTAGAAGCACATTTGTGAGGTCAGGCACTGATGTTGGACGAGAAGGTCTGGGTCACAGTTTGCCAGTTTGTACGATGTTCTGGGTTATTGTGAAAAGTTGGTGAGATAGAAAATGACAAATGTGATGATGGTCTTGATGACATTTTATTAGCATGAAATATGATGCTCTGCATGAGCAGAATATACAGATGATTTGAGAAAGCTTTACAAAGTGCCACTGCATCACACTCTTTAGGGTAAAGATTAAGTGAGCGCTAAATCCTACTGCGTTGCTATCAGCAGCATTCTGATTAATGCAGTGAAGTGTAATGTTTATTATAAAATAAGTCTTGGAAACTTTCGAAGATGCAATAATTTAAAACATTCATTCAGGGGGATTTATAAACACTACACTAAATTTTCCTGGTAAGAGGGCTGGCTCTTGTTCCATAGCTCCTAACAAAAATACTGATTGTCTTTCCTAACTTTGTTTTTTGTTCTAAAAACCACATTGGACCTTTTACATTGATTATTATTAAAATGCCTATTTCCTGCTGTTTATTAAAGCACTTAATTAATTCTTCTTTTAGACTAAGGGAAGATTCAAAGCTTCCCGCTCCATGTGCCCTCTGGCCAGTCGACCTGAAATTAACACACATTGACTGCAATTCTGACAATACGTTGGTCCACTTTCAAGGTCAATATGCTACCATCTGTGAGCTGGACTACAACATTCTCCAAGTGGAAATTCAGAATGTCTCCAAAACAGCCGTATCTGTGGAAGTGGGAGACGTGTGCCTGGTGGAAGATTTGCTATCTAGCCGCTGGTACAGAGGAAGAATTCAGAACATATCAGGAGAATTGTATGATGTGTTCCTGCTGGATCATGGATATATTCTTACCGTTGGTCCCAGAAGTTTGTCCGCAATTTCAGATTCCTTACTCATGCTACCACCAAAGATTGTCTGTGGATTCATTGCTAATGTGCTGCCATTTCAGGAAGGCTGGGACCAACCATCGAAGGCATATTTCTCTTCTTTAATAGGCAGACATATCGAAGGATATATCCATGGTCTTTTGCCAAACAAGGTTCTTATTCTGGAAGTGCCAGAAATAACCAAAGATTTGTTGAGATTGAGCTTAGGCAGACATGTGGATACAGACACGTTTCTGCTACTGGTGGAACTGGAGTTAGAAGTACCAATTCAACAGAGCTGCGAGTCTGTTCCTGATTTGCTCATCGAAAAACAAATTGCACAAGAGATTTCCTTTAAGTCCTCTAATTTATGTGGCTATGAAAATATTCTTTCGCTCAGCGGCTCTAAGTTGGTTGTTGGACAGAAGGAAAGAGTTCGAATAGCTGCTGCTGTAAACCCTGGGTTGTTTTACTGCCAGTTGTCCTCTGCTTCAAGAGACCTTAAAGAGATGTCCAAAAAATTGGCACTGGTGTGCGAGTCGAGGAACGGTGACTTCAGTGACAAGGCAGGCGAAAATATGGGCTTACTATGTGCCATCAAAGGCAAAGATGAGAAGTGGCACAGAGGTTTAGTGCAGTGCCTCCCCGTTAACTCCCAGGTTCGAGTTGTGTTTGTTGACTACGGGTATTGTGAATCTGTAAAAGTTGAAAACATCTTTCAGTTACCTTCAGATTTTCTCCTGAGACCAGTCATGGCTTTCCCGTGTTCCCTTTCTTGTTTGAGTGACAAAGACAAAGCCACAGTGAGCCAGCAACTGGTGCATCTCAGAAATGGATTACTGGGTAAGGAGCTTGTAATTACAATCGATGACTTAAGAAAGGAAAAGAATGTCTGTTCGGTCACGCTCAGCGACGTGGGCAAATGTGCACCTTTCAAAACAGTGGCATGTAAAGAAGTCGATAAAATCTCACGCAGTGGTATTCTCACTTATGTGCACAGATTGAGTTACATTCTAAACAAGACACAGAAGGAAGGAATCTTAAGGAATTTGGTGGCTTTTGAAGACATTCAAGATGGCTCTGTGTTTGAGGGTTATGTCGAACATGTTCAGAACCCTCATGATTTCTGGATAAGAACAGCAAAGTCCAACGATCGATTTCAGGCCATGATGAATAAACTGACCGATCGGTGTAGCAGGTTACAACTGAACGAGGAAATCCTTCATGATCCAGTGCCTGGTCAACTCTGTTGTGCCATGTACGAAAAAGACATGCATTACTACAGAGCTCTTGTGGTGGATATTCTTGAATATGGTGCTGAGGTGTTTTTCATTGACTTTGGAAACACAGAAAAAGTCCCAAGCATGTTCATTAAAAAAATACCCTCTGAGTTTTCTGTGGAGCCAGCGTTTGCTCTCAATTGTTCCTTAGCTCATGTTCTTCCACTGGAAGAGGTCTGGACAGGTGCAGCAGCAAACTTCTTCAGGAAAGCCACCTCAGAGAAAGCTCTCCTGGTTCACGTCATCTGCAGAAGGGGCGATGTGTTTGTTGTGGAGATGTACGAGAAAGGGTTTGAGAAAGGTGAAAGTATTGAAACACTTTTGACGAAGACAAAAATGGCAGAAACTTGGACGTATCGTGTGAAAAAAACTCCGAGTAGAGCTGTTGGAAAAAACAATAAAACAGGCAAGAGCTTCATGAGAAGGCAGTTTGCTGAGAATTCTTGTAAGAGTACGCCACAGAAACACCCTAGCAAGGTGACGAAGCAAGAGATTGCCACAGAAAAACAAACCCACACTGAGACACAAAAACGCAATGCTGTTGAAACTTTCAAAGGTCATAAATATAAGCCAGGAACTGTGATTAGTGTCCAGTGTTCACATGTCAGTTCCCCTTCAGATTTTTGGTGCCAGAACCTGAAATACAAGAATCACTTGAACAGATTAATGCAAAGACTACAAACGTTTTACCAGACAAATACCTCTGTGTTCCAGCCCTACAGTGAATGTTGTGCTGTCCAGTTTCAACAGGACAGCAAGTGGTACAGGGGGTCCATTCTTGAAGAAACGGATCAAAATGTTAAGGTGATTCTAGTGGACTATGGCATGGTTGTGCAAGAAAATCTGCAGAAACTTCAAGCTCTAAATCCAGAGTTTCTTGAGCTTGAAAGACAAGCATTCAGATGCAGTTTGTACAAGTTGACTGACCCAGAAGGAGGTGATATGTGGTCTGACGAAGCGAGCACCTTGTTAAAGGATTTTACTTTTGGAAATTGTGAGCTAAGATGCAAAATCTACTACCAGGTCAATGTTGCAAATAAAGGCTTCTGCAATGTGGTTGATTTATACACATCTCTTCAACGAGCCTCCGCACATCTTATAGAAAAGGGTGTAGCCAAGGAAATACAGCATCCAAACCAGCTACTTCCATTTGTCTATCCATGCTCTTTTGTTTATTCTTCTTTTGACATTACCGTTGGAAGTGAAGAGTTGGCGTACTCCACTCATGTTGTTAGCCCTTGGGAAATCTATCTCCAGCTGGACAGAAATACTGAAATTATTGAGCAGCTTATGGACAGGTGTGTGAAGGAAAGTGAAGAGTTAATGAGTGGGACGCATACCAGTGAAACTGGCAGTGTTTGCTTGGCCAAATACTCTGAAGACGGTATGTGGTACAGGTCATTTGTTTGGCCTGCTCAGTCCAGTCTACACTTTAATGTGTTCTTTGTAGATTATGGAAGCAAGCAGGTTGCTGAAAAAAAGAATGTATTCCCCGTTCCCGTAAAGGCGACTGATTTGCTTTGGACACCTATGCAAGCTTTAAGGTGTAGTCTTTTAGGTATTCCTGAGGAGGAACATTTGCCTGAAGTTAATACATGGCTTGAGAAGGCCATTCTCAACAAGGTACTTCGAGCAAAGTTTGTTGCAACAAACTGCAGTGGACATTTCACCTGTGACCTGTTTGATGGTGACCTTCATATCAATGAGAAAGTAAGAGAGATTTTTGCAATTCATAGACAGAATGATAAATCTGTCAGGAAAACTATCAGTGATTGCTGTAAAGAAGTGTGGAATGTATCCTCTGTGGCCAACAAATTCAAGACCAGATGGAGACCTCATGTGGAATCTGTGGTCAAATCACAGAGGACACCAGGCCATAGCAAAGTCATACAGGGAAATGGACAGCCTTGGCAAAAGAAGTCATCCAAAATAAAATCTTCACAGAAATCTCACAATCTAAATGGTAGTTCTACAATAAATGGCCGTGGCTTAGAAAAACACAGCCTGAAGCCCACAAAGCAACTGCAGAAAGAAAAGTGCACCATTTCAAGCACTTCTAAAGTACAGCCCTCTAAAGTGCTGCCAAAGGTTAGTGATCTACCAGCCATCAAAATTGCAAAAGGATTCAGATGCATAGGGTTCGTTCCTCACTACGACTCTGCTGAAAGCTTCTTTATCCAAATGGAAAAGGATGAACAAAATCTCCTTAATATAAGAGAGGAACTAAACAGCAGCCCTTTCACCAAGAGCTTGCAGAGTGTTACCTCAAATGTAAAAGTAGGGGATCTGATTGCTGCTAGGTATGACGAGGACTTGGCCTTATATCGAGCTGCTGTCAAAGGTATAGAATCCAATGGTTTCCTAAAAGTTGAATTTGTTGACTATGGAAACACAGCAACTGTTGACAGTAAGAAAATTTACCCATTAGCAAGCAAGTTTCTGTCTCAGGCAAGATTAAGCACTCCATGCAAATTTTTAAAACCATACATTTTAGAGGATGTTGAGTCTTTACTCAAATGTGACAAACCTCTGATGGTGGAGTTTGTAATGAAACTTGGCAATGCATGGGCAGTGAGCATTCAGAGACTTGATCCATTGCATGAGTTGAGAAAATCTGATCCTGCTGAAGGAACAGAAGAAAAGTTTCCAGATTCAGACCAAGCCAAACAAAGGCAAAAGCTATATGCGGCAGTGAATGAAGATGACACTTCCTTCACAAGTATCTGTGAAAAGACTGACGCAGAACCAGTAAGCATTAAAGAAAGCACCAAAACACACAACAATAGAAACAACGGCAGTAAAATGGTTCAAGAGAAAACCTTAGAAAAAGTCCAGGCCACAAGAGCCGTAGATTACAAGCCGAAAGCATGTGCCTACAAATCTAAACCTGCTGAGAAACAAGATGTTGGTCAAAGCGATTTGCCACAGAAGCCTGAAATACATATCAGTGTTACAAAGAATGACATTTTGGATATATCAAACAATTCCAGTAGTTGTACAGGTTCAAATGCACTTGAAACCTCTGTTAGACTGCCAGAGAGAGTAGAAGTAGATGGACAGGATATCGGTCAGTCTGTTGTACATGAGCCAGCTTCAGCACATGATTGCCCCACACCCACGGCCATTCCTCCTGAGAAGCCAATGGACAAAGATGATCAGATACGACGCTTGTTTCTCGCACCTATTAAAAGGGATCAAGAATACTCAGGATTTGCAGCAGCAGTCACCACACCTAGTGAATTTCACATCATACTTGAGGACCTACTTGTAATCATGATTGCTGTATCAAATGTCCTTCAAGATCTTTCAGAAGACTTGGCTCCGTTGCCAGAGGCTCATCTGATTCCCGGTACCGGCTGCCTGGTAAAGTCTGAAGAGAAGAAGAAATGGTGTAGAGCAGAGATAATACAATGTGACGACGCATCAGTGACCGTGAATCTCGTTGATTACGGATACTATATACATTTGGCATGCCAAGATGTCTGCAAACTTAAAGTGCTTCCTGTTGAGCTTGCTGGACTTCCAAAGATCACTTACCCTTGCTTTTTAAGAGGAGTTAACCCAGCTGATGGGCTGCATTGGTCTGATCATGCTGCCCTGTTTTTCCAACAGTGTACGTATCAAAACAAACTTAAGATACACTTCAGACACTACGTATCAAAGGCACAGTGGGCGGTTGATATCGTCGCGTCCAACAAAAATATTGCCAAAGAGCTGGTTGATGCTGGTCATGCTCAATATATTGACACTGTGCTTGGAATACGGTTTCAGCAAGAGCTAGGCCATTAAAGGGTTAATCAAGTCCAACTTTGGAGAGAATGCCTAAATCTGCCATGCATGAAGAGATACAATCAAAGCTGGAGAATGTGCCACAGATATTTGGAAGACTTGGAATGATGCTGAAGAAATTTCTAGAGGCTGTAGTACAGGCTGAAGGCCTCTTCAGTGGAAGCTCTGACAAACATGGATCAGCAGAGGAAATGTCTAGGTTAATCCAATGTAAGTATATTTTATTACATTACATTACACCGATTAGGCATAACATTATGAGCACTGAGAGGTGAATAACACTGCTTATCTCCTCATCATGGCACCTGTTAGTGGGTGGGATACAGTATATTAGGCAGTTTATGTGTTAGAATCAGGAAAAGTGTAAGGATTTGAACGAGTTTGATGAAGGGCCAAGTTGTGATGGATAGACCACTGGATCAGAGTATCTCCAAAACTGCAGCTCTTGTGGGGTGTTCCTGGTGTGCAGTGGTCAGTATCTATCACAAGTGGTCCAAGGAAGCAACAGTGGGGAACCAGTGACAGGGTCATGGGCGGTCAAGCCTCATTGTTGCACGTTGGGAGTGAAGGCTGACCCGTGTGATCCGATCCAACAGACAAGCTACTGTTGCTCAAATTGCTCAAAGTTAATGCTGGTTCTGTCAGAATACACAGTACAGGACGGGTCAGGGCTGTTTTGGGAGCCAAAGGAGGACCAACACAAGAGTAGGCAGGTGGTCATAAAGTTATGCCTGATCAGTGTTAGAAAACTTGTTTAGAAATATACTTGAGTGAACATGACACTTCTGGAAAAACAGAGGAATGGAGGAATGATTCATTATTCTAAGAAACATTGAACTATGAATGAAATACATACCAAGATAAAATAATGACCATTACACCATGGGCTTAATGAGCAACTCATCTGTGTGAAAGTGTTTTAAATAATTCAACCAGATAATTGTGTATCATGTAGATCAGATATTTAGTATTCCTTGTGCTTTCATTGTTATTAGGAGGCCATTTTGAAATGATTAGCCATAGTTTAATTAAATATGGTGATGTTTCAGGACTCGACTGTTTCCTGTTAACATTTTGGCACCTATTTATGAAGACTTGGATCAGTATAGAATAATCACCAAGTGTTTAAAATCACTGAACATTAGCCTTTGGTGTAGAACATCTGCAGAGATACCTCCTGAAAGTGTCTGTTTTTCCCTCAGAATGCAAGATGCTTTGCCTTTGGCCTAATTTAATATAATTTTTAATATAAACCTGTGATTTTAATTCCATCCTAAACATTTACTCCACAGGTTTCTGCGGACTGCAGTGAACTGGATTCCATGTGAAATTTATGCTGAGAAAACGTTTTGAAATATTATTGCTTGATTATTTTGATTATTAATCTTATTTGGTTAATATTTACGTGTTGTCTGTGTAATTTTTCTCTCTGAAATTAGGAAAGATATTTGGTTGTGTTAAATGTTGGGGTTTTAGAAGCATGGACTTTTTCAGTCTTTTTGTTTTGTTAGCTGTTAAAAACAAAACAAGTATGTGATTGTTGTTATTGATTGTAATGAATATTTTCATTTGTGTGTTATTGTGCAAAAGCACTGTATTGTTTTCCCCACAGTGAGCTTTTATTTTTTATTGTTTGTATCTGAATGTTTAGTTTATTATTATTATTATTATTGTGTTCAGGAGTTCAGAAGAAGATTGTTTTTTGACATAAGTTTTGAGTTTATTACGATATTGTACTTTAAAATGACAAACAAAACTTTATCATGCCTGTTCGTGGCCAAGTTTAGATATAATAATGTAGATTATGGAGAGATTTATTCCTAGAATAAAATGTGGGAAAATTGTTGAAGAAATGTGTTGTGATTGTGCTAATAAAGTGTGACAAAGAAAAGCAGGAAAAAAATGATTAATGAGTCAGTTAATTGATTGATTGATTGATTGATTGATTGACACAATAAGAAAATTCAGTAATCAAAACACCAGAGACAGATAAAATAACAGTTTTAAAAGAAAATAAAAGCTGGAACCAGAAAGAGAAAAGGGACAGAAGAAAGAAGGAGACTCAGTAGAAATAAATGGAGATATCAGTGAAAAAAATGGAAGTGAATAGAAATAAAGGGGAAATGCAAGAGTGGAAAAAAAGAAAGTAAAGAGATGAAAGAATCAATGAATAGAAATAAAGGGGAAATACAAGAGAGATTAAAGAATCAATGAATAGAAATAAAGGGGAAATAAGTAGAAAGATTACAATCAATGAAAGAACGGAAAGAATGCATTAATATAATAGAAGAAATTAAAAGAAGGGGAAAGATAGAACGACCTAATTATTTTGTGTAGGAGCAGCATAAGGTTGTTGTCAGAAGTGGGATTCGAACCCACGCCTCCAGGGGAGACTGCGACCTGAACGCAGCGCCTTAGACCGCTCGGCCATCCTGACATAGTAATTAAGCTACTAAATAAATCTTATAATGATTGTAGCCTATAAGTTCATGGTGATTTTTGTGATCGTTAAAAGTGTGTTAAAAGAATAATAATGATTTGATCAGTTGTTTGTTTACTGATACCAGTAGATTTCAGTAGTCCACGGGTGTTGTACAGGTATCTCTACACTAGGTGGCGGTATACATCTATAAACTAGTTAAATATAATACTGTACATAAAACTTTTATTTCATTTTTATTTCCTTGTCATTTTTGTAACTTTACATGCGAAGGTGCCCAGTTTGTGTGATGATACTTCAGAGGGGTTTTTAAGCATTTCTCTTCCTTTAAAAAGAAAGAAAGAAACAAAGAAAGAAACAAAGAAAGAAAACGAAAATAAATTGAAAGCTTATAGACCAAAGGGTTAAATTACAATTTCCCTTATAAGAACTTAATTAAAAAAGAAGAAGGAAAGAAGGAAGGTTGAAATGGAAAGGAAGGAAGGAAGGAAGGACAAGAAAAAAAATTAAAATAGGAAGGAGAGAATAGAGAAAAGGGAAAAAAGAAAGATAGGAAGGAAGGAAAAGAAAAAGAGAGGGGGAAAGAAAGAAAGAAAGAAAGAAAGAAAGAAAGAAAAGGGAAAAAGATAGAAAAAGAAAGATAGGAAGGAAGGAAGGAAGAAAGAAAGGAAGGAAAAAAGATAGAATAAGAAAGATAGGAAGGAAGGAAAAGAAAAAGAGAGGGGGAAGGAAAGAAAGAAAGAAAGAAAGAAAGAAAGAAAGAAAGAAAGAAAGAAAGAAAGAAAGAGATGGAAGGAAAAGGGAAAAAGATAGAAAAAGAAAGAAAGAAAGAAAGATAGGGGAAGGAAAAAACTTAAAAGAAAATAAATAACTGAAAATAATAAACCCACCTGTTTTTTATTTATTTATTTATTTATTTATTTATTTATTATAATATTGAAAGAATAAATGTACAATATTCAGGTGTAAAAAACAATGAATCATACAATTAACTTAACAGTTAAATAGCAGATATACAGTGTAAGCAAACTTAACAAAAGTGTATAAATAAATAATAACAACAGCAGACAGAGTAAACAAATAAACAGACAAATAATTAACTATAAATAAATAAATAAATAAATAAATAAATAAATAAATAAATAATAAAGACTCTTGTGGAAATCGTCCTGCTGTAACCCGCCGGCGGGGCTGAGTCACACCACGTGTCTCCTCACGTGTCTCCTCGTCATGTGACTCTCACGGTTAGCATAGTCAGTTCCTGCTCCGGCTAGTCACACATACACATATACACACACACACACACACACACATATATACGCAGTGCTGTATCATGTCGGAGAGCGCGTATTAAAGTGTTGTATTTCGGGGGCAGAGGACTGGTCAGTATGAGTGCTGCAGGTTACCGGACCGGGCTGCTGCTGCTTCTCTCCGCACTGCACTGGGGTGTGATTCGGACCCAGAGCCCCAGTGACAGCTCGTGGTACCAGGATCTGTGCAGGTAACTCAAGGAAGAGCTGTTAGCATGCTAGCATGTAGCAGCACTGAAAGCTGGAGAGTATTATGAGGTTCAAATGTTCTTCACACATTTCTTTCTATCTATCTATCTATCTATCTATCTATCTATCTATCTATCTATCTATCTATCTAATGTAAAATTAATATAAATATAAATGTAACTCCACAGTTCCTGCACAGGATTTCTAACCCACAGCTAACACTTTAAATTTTTATGTTTAACAAATATTTAATATCTTTATATTTGTTCATACACACTCCAAGCAGATCAGCTGTGTGTAAACGAGTAGAAATGTTCAAGTGTCACTCTTAATTAAGACTGGATTTCCATAAGATAACATTTGTTTAGGTTGTTTTTCATCTGTTTGTTTTTATTTATTTATTTATTTTTTATTATTCAGTCTTTTAAAAAACGTCATAAGGTTTTGGTACAGCCGAGGGCTTTGTATTGTGTGGAATGTAATAGAGAGACGTGATGCTTGGGCTGATTTCTTTCCGGCTCAGACTGTAGATCCACGCAGACAGGTGTGTCAGGTGATCACACTGACGGACACGCCCCTTAGTTTTCATCCGAGCTAGAAAGTACAGCACAACAATATCATCCCCTCTCTCTCTCTCTCTCTCTCTCTCTCTCTCTTTCTTTTCTCTCCTTAAGATACCTTTTGGAGGTTAAAATAAACACACGTTATCCCATTAAACGATTCCTGACGTCGTCTGGATTCTTCCAGATGTAATTCCACGCCTGCTTCGGATCTTGACACAGATCTTTCTTCATGATTCGTCACTCTGTTGATTCTTTTCATCCTGAATATCTTTTTCCTGCACCGTGAATCCATCCATTCCTCCATCCAGAATCAAACTTTTGCACCATTAGTAGCCCATATGCTGTCCATTTGGATTTATCTGTCCTTTATATTAAAGTTAAACCTATATACTTTTTTTTTTTTTTTTTAAATGTAGATATAAATGGGAGGCCGTGGATCAGGACAGCAATGTGAAATACACCCTGAAGCTTTGTTCTTCGTCTCCGGACACGGCCTGCGGCGCGAACGCTGCTGTTTGCGCCCAGAATCTCACCAGCAGCAAGAGCCAGTCAGTGGGTAAGTGGGAATTTTTCTCAAGAGAGCTACGTGAACGATGAAGTGAATAAAGCTTAGGAGGAAGAATTGAACAAAATCAGACCACAAAGTGGAATTGTTTATTGGTTTGTTTTATTTAAATGCAATTGGAAGGAATGTAAGAGTGAGGAAAGTAAATATATCTGATATTTTCTAAGAGTTGTGAAATTGCTGATTGCGTCTGGATTTTCACACGACCTTTATCTCAGCCAGTTTCAGATCGCCTGATACTGTGTCTGTAGGGTTAGTTTATTTATTTATTTTTAACCAGCTTCACGGTGTCAGTCATGTGCTTCCTTTAATGCCCTTTATTTTGTTCTCTGATAGTGAGCAAGTGTGAAAATTCTTCCTCTTCATGATTTGCTATTTTCCATTTCTTCCATAGTGGAAAAAGTTTTGGGGATTTTTGTGTTTGTTTTTATTTCCTCTCACGGTGTTCTGGTTTAGCCTTTTGAACAAAGTCCTTGTTTGTTCTTAAAAGTGAGAAAGTGAGTCGACTCTGAATCGACTCGGGTGCCGGAAGTGAATCAATCGTGTCACCTGTTTGGGTGGTTTTGTTTCATGTAAATGTGATCCCACTGTGTTGAAAGACAGAGAAAAAACAAAAATGACAAACGTGACAAACTAATCTCAGGATTTTGTGAGACTTCTGTTGCAGTGAGAAAGTGAGTCAACTCTGAATTGACTCAGGTGTTGGAAGTGAATCAAATGTGTCGCGTGTTTGGGTGGTTTCGTTTCATGTAAATGTGATCCCACAAGAGAGATCAAATAAAAATGACAAACGTGACGAAATTCACAAAGATTTTGTGTAGAGCTTTACTTCAGTGACAAAGAGAGTCGATCAGAGTCAAAGGCATCGAATGTGCCATGTGTCTGGGTGGTTTATGTTCTATGTAGATGTGATCCTACTGTGTTTAAAGACAGATAAAAAATAAAAAATGACATACATGGCAAAATAAACTCAGGATTTTGTGTGGAGCTCTACTGCAGTGAGGAAGTGAGTCGACTCTGAATCGACTCGGGTGCAGGAAGTGAATCGAACCTGCTACATGTTTGGATGATTTTGTTTTAGATAGATGTGATGCTACTGTGTTTAAAGACAGATAAAAAATAAAAAATGACAAACGTGACAAAATAAACTTACTTTATAAAGATCTTTATTGCAGTGAGTGAGTCGACTCTGAATCGACTCAGGTGCAGGAAGTGAATCAAACATGCCATGTGTTTGGGTGGTTTATGTTCTATGTAGATGTGATCCTACTGTGTTTAAAGACAGATAAAAAAAAAAAATTAAAAATGACATACATGGCAAAATAAACTCAGGATTTTGGGTAGAGCTCTACTGCAGTGAGAAAGTGAGTCGACTCTGAATCGACTCGGGTGCAGGAAGTGAATTAAACGTGCCATGTGTTTTTGTATACACAGACGTGATCTGCTGAATTGAGCCAGTATTCACAACAGCTTACAAAAAGGCAAAAAAGGACAAAATCAGCTCAATACAATAAATTTTTTCCAGTGAGTGTTATTGCAGTGAGAAAACGAGTCAAATTTAAAACGATTCAGCTGCAGGAAGTGAATCAAACATGCAGTTTTGTGTAAATAGATGTGACCAGTTAAATCGAGCCACTGTGTTCCAAACAGCTAACATAAATAAGAGAGAAAAAATAGACAAAATAAAGACATTAAAATAAATTTGTCAGTGAGCGTTATTGCTGTGAGAAAACGAGTCAAATCTGAATCGATTCAGCTGCAGGAAGTGAATCAAACATGCCGCGTGTTTTGTAAACATCGATGTGACCTGTTAAATCGAGCCACTGTGTTTCCAGACAGCTCCGGTATAAAAATAGAGACAAAGACAAACTGGTGTTTGGTTCAAAAATAAATTTGGTAGTGATGTCTGCGGCAGTGTGAAAGTGAGTTGATTCTGAATCGGCTCAGCTGCAGAAAGTGAATCAAACGTGGCTGCGAATTGTTTTATTTTTGCAGTAGGTGTGATCCGCTGAACTCAACACAGTCATGAAATTAAAGTCATAAAATATCAAACATTTTATAGACGCAGTTTTAAGACCACACAAGCTGTGTCTGGTCGGTTTGTTATTATAACCAATAAAAAATATCTATGAAGAGTGTATAATGGCGTCACTTATCCCAGTATCGGTGTTATATATCGTCATATTCACTCAGCTCTGATCGAGTCTCTGTAAAACACTCGCTGATCAAATAACAATTGTGAATAAACTCCTCCGGGAAGAATGTGTTTGATCATCGAGTGAGTTCGTCATTACATTATCAGCAGGCCTAAAAGCTGACGAGTCGTTAGCTGATGTCGTCTTTAGCGTTTATGTCAAGTCGGGTCATAACACTGTGTCCTTTAGAGCTTTAAAGCTAAACAGCGGTTTATTTATCTTCATTCAGAGTCAGCTGATCTGTGTTCAAGGCGTGGTGGAGTGTGTGTGTGTGTGTGTGTGTGTGTGTGTTGATTTGATCACTGTGCTGTTGTTAGTTTAACAGTAAGTAGGTCACGGTCATGGTGAAGCAGTGTGTTTCTCAGGATCACTTCCTGTTCCTCAGACTCTGGTGAAGTTCCACTGGGAAAGTTTGTTACTGGAGGCTGTAGTGGAGGATTTTAGTGGTGTATGTTAGAGGGCATCACCTTCTCACACCGTGCCCCCACCCAACCCCAGGCTTGTCACGTCACGTCACGTCAGCTCTCTGAGCCTGAGCGGGAACGTTATAGAGCTCTAAAACATCCAGAACATGATGGCTCCTGACAGATGTTTATTTATGAATCATGTTTATGGATGTTCTTCAGTTCAGTTCAGAGCACCGGTTCTCACAGGCAGGCTGGAAATCCCAGCCAGCAGAGGAGCACAGTCTCACTCAGATAAATATACTTCCACTGGAAGAGTAGAATTTATTTTCTGTCTGTCTTTGTCTGCCTGTCTATCTTTCTTTTTCTTACTTTCTCTCTCTCTCTCTCTCTCTCTCTCCTTCCTTCCTTCCTTCCTTCCTTCCTTCCTTCCTTCCTTTCTCTCTCTCTCTCTCTCTCTCCTTCCTTCCTTCCTTTCTTTCTTTCTTTCTTTCTTTCTTTCTTTTTCTCTCTCTCTCTCTCTCTTTCTTATTTTTCTCTCTCTGTCCTTCTTTCTTTCTTTATTTTTCTCTCTCTCTGTCCTTCTTTCTTTCTTTCTTATTTTTCTCTCTCTCTGTCCCTCTTTCTTTCTTTCTTTCTTTCTTTCTTTCTTTCTTTCTTTCTTTCTTTCTTTCTTTCTTTCTTTCTTTCTTTCTTATTTTTCTCTCTCTCTGTCCCTCTTTCTTTCTTTCTTTCTTTCTTTCTTTCTTATTTTTCTCTCTCTCTGTCCCTCTTTCTTTCTTTCTTTCTTTCTTTCTTTCTTTCTTTCTTTCTTTCTTTCTTTCTTTCTTTCTTATTTTTCTCTCTCTCTGTCCCTCTTTCTTTCTTTCTTTCTTTTTCTTTCTTTCTTATTTTTCTCTCTCTCTGTCCCTCTTTCTTTCTTTCTTTCTTTCTTTCTTTCTTTCTTTCTTTCTTTCTTTCTTTCTTTCTTTCTTTCTTTCTTTCTTTCTTTCTTTCTTTCTTTCTTATTTTTCTCTCTTTCTTTCTTTCTTATTTTTCTTTCTTTCTTTCTTATTTTTCTCTCTTTCTTTCTTTCTTTCTTTCTTTTTCTTTCTTTCTTTCTTTCTTTCTTTCTTTCTTTCTTATTTTTCTCTCTTTCTTTCTTTCTTTCTTTCTTATTTTTCTCTCTTTCTTTCTTTCTTTCTTTCTTTTTCTCTCTCTTTTTCTTTCTTTCTTCATGCCTTCCCTTCTATAAGTATTTGTGTAGACTCCAAGATAAACTATGAATTCATTCATTTATTAATTGAGAGAGAGTCCAGCTCAGTTTCAGTACAGATGTGTGGAGGAAAGTTTCAGCTCTTGCTCCAGCTGTTCTGTTCTCTCAGTCCAGCTCCATGTGTTTAATATGGAAACTTGTGTTACAATAGCGATTACACTGTGATTAATCATACATGCCTCGTGTGTGTGTATGTGTGTGTATGTGTGTGTGTGTGTGTGTGTGTGTGTGTGTGTGTGTGTGTGTGTGCTGCAGCTAAGTCCTGGTATAAAAGATCTCTCATGCAGATTAGTCATGCACTTGATAATATTCTCATCACTTGTGTAATTAGCACAGTGTTGGGAACACAGGAGTGAGCTTCTCAGCCGAGAATCCGGTCAGCGTCTCACTGAGGCTGGAAGGATGAACTCGGGAAGATTTGTCTGAAATAAGCACCTTTAAAAAGAAAAAAAACCTGCTGTCTTCAGAGTGGGTCAGCTTTTATCGGGCTAAAAATGTTTCCTCCTTGCTCAGCCTCCTCCAAGAGGCAGGAGCCGAGTCACGTTTCTGCAGCGTTCACATTTTCCTAATGTCCTAATGCACATCTCATTGTCATACAGAGGCAGAAAAGATGCAGGGAGAAAAAACAATAAAGCCGAGAACAAAAGAGTTTTAGTTTTAAATGTTTATTTATATTAATTTATGTACTAATAGCATATACTAATAGGAGTGTAATTATGGAGCATTTAAATATAATTAATTGTATTTAGAATTGTTTTTAACTTTATATATAAAAAAACTTTATTTATGTAATATATATTTGCAGTATATGTGAATTTATTATTGTTTTCCACAATTTTTTTTATTTATTTTTAAATAATACATTTAATTTATTTTTAATTATTTTTACTTATTTTATTTGTTCTTTAATTCTCCCTTCATTGTTGTGTAACCTTTGTTTTAAATTCTTTGCTGTGTTTCATAGACTTGAGGATATTTTTATTTTATTTTTTGTATTTTCTCGTCAGGCGATATCTCCTTGCTGACGTCCTCCAGCTCCATGCTCACCTTCAACAGCACTCAGACGTGCCAAGGCGAGAGCAGCAAGGTGCAAAGCAGCATCAGTTTCCAGTGCGGAAAAACAATGGTAAGCTTCAAATATTAGACACCTGCTCATACAATCAGAATGGGAGTTTTTTTGTGGTTTGTTTATCGGCAAAGTCGAGTAATCATTGCTGCAGATGGGAGAATAGTTGCATTTAAAGTGAAACTTCCGGGCATGCAGATGAATTATTTCCCCTTGCATCGTAACTGTGGTGGGTCACAAGCTGAGCAGCTGCGCTGTGGTGCAGATTTATTGCACATAACCGTCTTTCTGCTTACTCATTTAGGCAGAAGTGGGTGTGAAGTAGTCAATGGAAAGCAGTGAGCAGTTCTGGGTTTGTTGTACATGAGATGTTGCACATGGCCGGGAATTTAAATAAACATCTCGAGTTTAGAAATTAGAGCTAGGGAAGGATCTAGACTGGAGTTTATTTTCATTTCTGGCTTTTAGAGTCACATTATAAGGGGAAGGAAAGAGGGGATAGGGAATGGGGGGAAAGGGAAGAGGGATAGGGAATGGGGGGAGAGGAGGTAGGGAAGAGGGGATAGGGAATGGGGGAAGAGGGGATAGGGAATGGGGGGAGAGGAGGTAGGGAAGAGGGGATAGGGAAGGGGGGGAGAGGAGGTAGGGAAGAGGGGATGGGGAATGGGGGAAGAGGGGATAGGGAATGGGGGGAGAGGAGGTAGGGAATGGGGGGAGAGGAGGTAGGGAATGGGGGGAGAGGAGGTAGGGAATGGGGGGAGAGGAGGTAGGGAATGGGGGGAGAGGAGGTAGGGAAAGGGGGGAGAGGAGGTGGGGAATGGGGGAGAGGAGGTAGGGAATGGAGGGAGAGGAGGTAGGGAATGGAGGGAGAGCAGGTAGGGAATGGAGGGAGAGGAGGTAGGGAATGGGGGAAAGGAGGTAGGGGATGGAGGGAGAGGAGGTAGGGGATGGAGGGAGAGGAGGTAGGAAATGGAGGGAGAGGAGGTAGGGAATGGAGGGAGAGGAGGTAGGGAATGGAGGGAGAGGAGGTAGGGAATGGAGGGAGAGGAGGTAGGGAATGGAGGGAGAGGAGGTAGGGAATGGGGAGAGAGGATAATCAAGTCGAGAAAGACAGATCAGCTTCAAATCAGCCATGTCTCTAATAACTAATCTCAATCGAATGTCCCTCACTAATCACGTCTGATCTCGGTCTGCTGATTTAAGAATTACAGCCTGCCGTCATAGATCAGCTGAGAGTCAGTAACTCTGAAAAAAGGGAACTGCAGTCGGTTTTCCTTCCACATATGAATCCTATTCCTTATTTGAACTTCCCTGTTGCGATATGGTTTTGTAATGTCGATGTAGAACTATATCAATACCAGAGGTCTCTCTTTCCATCCTAAAGGGGACGCCGGAGTTTGTCACCGTGTCACAGTGCGTCCATTACTTTGAATGGAGAACTTATGCAGCCTGCAGACGAGACAAGTTCAGACCACTGAAGGAGGTGAGTGCAGTGGGATCTGTGTGTGTGTGGGTTTGTGGGTTTGTAAGTGTGTGTGAGGTGAGAGGTGGGAGGTGATTTCACCAGAACCACAAACGAGCACTTTGTCAACGAGAAGTGACTTGCGTGACATTTCTGATGAGTGACTTCAGGGCATCCCGGAAACTGAAAATAATCAGCCTGACGTTCAGCAGCGTGAACTTTTGAATATTTTCCACTAACATCACACCTTTTATTCTTTATATCCCACAACAATTTGTCAGTCCTTACAATTTTTATATTCTTGCTACTATTATTATCCTTCTCCACCGTTTACTCTCCTACCAGAAGGTTAAAATCTTATAACCAACTCTCTGTCTCCTGCTCTCGTATTTTCTCCTTCTCTTTACCCGATGTGAAATGAAGTCGGTCCTAATCTCCGCTTTCACATGAGGTCCACTTTGTCTTTAGTCTTTTGTATACTTAAAACCTATTGGGAGTCAATGCATAATGATTTTATTTTATATGACGTTTATATTTCATCTAAAGCATTAGAAAAGTATTAACAGGAAGTATTCTATTTATTTTACTTATACAGCAAATGTTAAAAGCTTTATTTTATTTCCTTCCTCTTCAAGGTTCCCTGCTACGTCTTTGACTCGGATGGGAAGAAGCACGACCTCAGCCCTCTTATCAAAGTCACAGACGGCTACCTGGTCGACGACTCGGACGATAGCGTGGACTTTTATATTAACGTGTGCAGAAATTTGGGTGAGTACGTCTACGTCGCACAACCCCGTCCTGGTCCTGTTGTCTTTTTTTTTTTGGCGTTATCGGTCAACACTGTGTCCCTGGGGTCAGACACAGCGATGGAGAGCGGAGAGAAACACGCTGCTTGGTTTACTTAACTTCTGCTTATCTGCTCTACGTGTCGCAACAACAGCTTCACAAAACAGCTGACGAGAGCTTTGACAGTGGCGTGAAAATAAATAAGCTCACTCTTGGGCTGTGTGCACATTCTGACATGCTTGTACTGAGAAAGAAAGAAAAACAATTTTCAGAAACGTTATATAAATATCACAAGCAGGTCATTCCAGCTTGTTAGCTTTAACTGTAAGCGAAGAATGTTCATTAGCTGTCAGCTAGCGTGAGGGTTTATCATTGTTAACAAGAAATGCTGAATATTAAAGCGCCGTTAATTGTCTTTGTGTTTAGACCGAGCAGATAGTCCCTGTCCTAAAGGCACTGCTGCTTGCTGGACTAAAGATGGCAAATCGGTCAGCCTGGGGAAACCGGACAAGCCTTTGGAGCTCATCTCTAATGACAGGTATGTCCACACACACACACACACACACACACACACACACACACACCTCACTGTCATCTCAGACCCGCAGGTTGGTCTGAGTTTGTGTTAATGTGTGTGTGTGTGTGTGTGTGACAGGTTAAGGCTGCGGTACGAGTCCGAGGACAAGTCATGTAACGGACACAAGCCTGCAGTCACCATCACCTTCATCTGCCCCACTACGAGACAGCAGGTAACATCATAAAAACATACTTAAACATGTAGCAGGTTTGTCTCTTGACACAGACGTCTCCAAGATATCATCAAGAGAGGAGGTCAGGGCTGAAGTGAGACCAGGATCATGTTATAGGAAGCCCTTTAATTGCCCTTGTTAATAAAATTATAACAAGGTTTCTTCAGATTTGGGGTGAAGGATCTCTCTTACCTTTTCATCCTTATTTAGAAATATTGTCCATATTATTTCCTTATATGGAAATAAACCCTGTGAGTTTTGTGTTTCATGAAGTGTACTTTTACGTTACTTCGCTCTCTCATCCTTCCAACGAACTCGACTCAAGCTAATCCAGCAAGGGAAAACCTGAGAGTTTGTATAAAGCAGTATTAAAATAGGTGCAGGATAAAGAGTTTTACAAGTCTAAAATAATGTGTATTAATCTTGCCACAGTGTCGTAGGGCCTTTTGTTTCTGACGATGACTCAAGCAGGGGTTTAAGATCCAGCTTATGCTTATTAATTATTATTACCACTGAGGATTGTCTCCATGACAGAACCAGTAAGCCAAACGTCACCATTGTTAAAATCCCAGTTTTCGAACAAGTACAGGGATTAACTGCTAATTGCTCTCATTTAATGGATTTATAGTGAGATTAAATATGGCGAAACATCCACAAGACACTTTATTTCCTGTTATCTCTTATGCTATAGCAATGATGATCAGTCGTTTCCTCACCAGGATTTTGTTAAGAAATAAATTCAGCATGTGTTTCTTAAATTGAATTCTCCTCAAAGCTTCGTGACTTTTCCACATCAAACCAAGTCCCTGCGTCCGAGTCGTTACCATAGTAACAGTACCCTATTAGAAATTAATACAAACCTGTTGTTTATGTAGTTTCTGACCAGATTCGAGAATGGGTCAAAACTGTGCAATATCTGTCATGAATATCTAAAATGACATCACAGTTCACTCGTCTGAATCTTTGTGGCTATTGGGATAACTTTTAAACGTTGTAAATGGGAGATTTTATATAAAAGTGAGAAGAGACCGCCAGAGATCCCGTCTGTGTGAGCTAGACAAGTGAGGTTTAAACTTCCTAACGAGCAGCTAGGTTGCTAAACTTTCTCACTAAAGGAAGTCTGTGTATCCGCTGTGATTGCTTCATGCATTAGTGAGCAAGCAGCCGGACTAGATGCAATAACCCAACAGCTTTTATGGTCATTAGTTCTCTGTAAAATTGTATAAAAATGCGTAGATCTTTAGTGATAGAATCTGAGCTTTTTATTATTATCATTATTATTGACTATCTTTTAATTCCATTTCATAACGTTTCACGTCTGAAGCCACACGTTCGTCCTTCATCAGCGGTGAAGAGTCCGAGAAATAAGACATAAAATATTTAAATCCACTTTTCAGCAGCTGGCAGGTTTATACTGGGGGTGTGGAGCGCTTGAATGTGAAGGTCATGTTTCCCAGAATAAATTCGGAACACACCCAAGGTACATGGAGGATGAGAGGCTGTGCTGTTTCGGTGCTGCGGGAGTGTGATTAAGGATAAATACCTTAATTATTAAATCTAATTTTATTTGGCGCATACACAGTGATGCACACAGTACCATGTGTGAAATGTTCGTGTATAAAACAAATCGAGATCAAATTTAATAAGAAAATGGAATTTGATACAAGATCCTTGATTAAATAGAATAATAAGAAATAAATGCAATATACTGTGCAATAAAATGTTATTTAATAAATAAAATGTGAATACAATGACTCTGTTGATACGAGTGAAATGATTAGGAATATCGAGTGAAATAAATGAATAAAAATATTATTATTATAAAAATAAATCACACATTTTTAAAAAAAAATATATATATATAACCAGCAGGAAGATTTTTTATTTATTTTTTTCTATAAATGTTTCTGTCCTCCAGCTTTTCCTTTGCGTGTAGTTTATGGTAAAGTCTCTATTCGACGACGTCTGTTGTTAAAAGAGCAATCTCCGTGTCTTTTCAGGGAAGTGACCCCAAGCTGACCGCCCAGGAGAACTGTCGCTATGAGGTGGAGTGGGTGACGGAGTACGCCTGCCACAGAGACTACCTGGAGAGTCACAACTGCACACTGACCAGCCGACAGCACGACATCTCCATCGACCTCACACACCTCGCACACGGCTGTAAGTCACTGCAGTGGAGCAGCTTCCATCACCGCGAGAATTAGATTTGAATCTGAAGTGGTTCGGTACTGAAGAGAGCGCAAATCGTGTATATAATAAATAGTAGTTCATCTAGCAACTTACTTAACTGATAAGTAAAAATATCATACATGTAATTGAGTCTACTGTGTAACTATAATTTATTTATTCTTATGGTTAATCTTCCTAATGTGTCCTGCAGCTGGAGACGATCCCTACGCTGTTGAGGCCAAGATCGGGAAGGACACCTACATGTTCTATCTTAATGTGTGTGGCGAGACCAGAGCCGGTCAGTGCACTGATGACAAGGGTTTCATCTCGTCATGTCAGGTGAAGGAAGGTGAAAGTTCGACCAAAATCGCTGGGAGGTTCCAGAATCAAACACTCAGGTGGGCTGATCTTAATTATCTCCGAACCATGAGCCGATTATAAAAATAATAAACTGCGGATTTACATAACTCCAGTGACTCGAAGGCTATTTTTTTCCTGTTTTTATGTTTGCCCCGATACTTACATTCACTTTGTGTTAGCTGAAATGGACTGCAGTTATTTGACCATAAACCGAGCTTTCCAAACTAATTATACTGAAAATCAGAACCGCACAGCAATCCGCAGTGAAAGGTCAGTGTTACTGTAATGGATGAAGCCGTGAGGAAAGTTTAAAGTCGTCTCTGTCCTGACCCAGGTACTCCGACGGAGATCTGACCCTCATCTATCCAGGAGGAAACGGATGCAGCTCAGGCTTCCGGCGAATGACCATCATCAATTTTGAGTGCAACACAACTGCAGGTCAAAAATGCAGTCATGCATTCAGTCACTCCTTCATTCAGTCACTCATTCAATCAGTGTCTTTTTTACTCACTCAGTCATTTACACACTCATTTAGTGAGTTGGTCAGTCACTCATGCAGTTAGTCTGTCAGTCTTCCAGTCAGTCAGTAACTCACTCACTCATTCTGTCAGTCAGTCAGTTACTCATTCATTTACTCACTCCCTTAGTCACCCACTCACTCACTCACCCACTCACTCACTCACCCACTCACTCACTCACTCACTCACTCACCCACTCACTCACCCACTCACCCACTCACTCACTCACCCACTCACCCACTCACTCACCCACTCACTCACTCACTCACCCACTCACTCACTCACTCACTCACCCACTCACTCACTCACTCACCCACTCACTCACTCACCCACTCACTCACTCACTCACCCACTCACTCACTCACTCACAGAGTACTTCACAGTCACTCACCCACTCACTCACTCACTCACCCACTCACTCACTCACCCACTCACTCACTCACAGAGTACTTCACAGTCACTCACTCACTCACTCACTCACTCACTCACTCACTCACTCACTCACTCACTCACTCACTCACTCACTCACTCACAGAGTACTTCAGTCACTCACTCACTCAGAGTACCTCACAGAGTCACTCACTCACTCACTCACTCAGAGTACCTCACAGAGTCACTCACTCACTCACTCACAGAGTACTTCACTCACTCACTCACTCACTCACTCACTCACCCACTCACTCACTCACTCACTCACTCACTCACCCACTCACTCACTCACTCACTCACTCACCCACTCACTCACCCACTCACTCACTCACCCACTCACTCACTCACAGAGTACTTCAGTCACTCACCCACTCACTCACTCACTCACCCACTCACTCACTCACCCACTCACTCACTCACAGAGTACTTCAGTCACTCACTCACTCACTCACTCACCCACTCACTCACTCACTCACCCACTCACTCACTCACTCACTCACCCACTCACTCACTCACTCACTCACTCACTCACCCACTCACTCACTCACTCACTCACTCACCCACTCACTCACTCACTCACTCACCCACTCACTCACTCACTCACTCACTCACCCACTCACTCACCCACTCACTCACTCACCCACTCACTCACTCACAGAGTACTTCACAGTCACTCACCCACTCACTCACTCACTCACAGAGTACTTCAGTCACTCACCCACTCACTCACTCACTCACCCACTCACTCACTCACCCACTCACTCACTCACAGAGTACTTCAGTCACTCACTCACTCACTCACTCACCCACTCACTCACTCACTCACCCACTCACTCACTCACCCACTCACTCACTCACCCACTCACTCACTCACCCACTCACTCACTCACAGAGTACTTCAGTCACTCACCCACTCACTCACTCACCCACTCACTCACTCACTCACCCACTCACTCACTCACCCACTCACTCACTCACAGAGTACTTCAGTCACTCACTCACTCACTCACTCACAGAGTACTTCACAGTCAGTCACTCACTCACTCACTCAGAGTACCTCACAGAGTCACTCACTCACTCACTCAGAGTACCTCACAGAGTCACTCACTCACTCACTCACAGAGTACTTCAGTCACTCACTCACTCACTCACTCACTCACTCACCCACTCACTCACTCACAGAGTACTTCAGTCACTCACTCACTCACTCACTCACCCACTCACTCACTCACAGAGTACTTCAGTCACTCACTCACTCAGAGTACCTCACAGAGTCACTCACTCACTCACTCACTCAGAGTACCTCACAGAGTCACTCACTCACTCACTCACAGAGTACTTCACTCACTCACTCACTCACTCACTCACTCACCCACTCACTCACTCACAGAGTACTTCAGTCACTCACTCAGAGTACCTCACAGAGTCACTCACTCACTCACTCACAGAGTACTTCAGTCACTCACTCACTCACTCACTCAGAGTACCTCACAGAGTCACTCACTCACAGAGTACTTCAGTCACTCACTCACTCAGAGTACCTCAGAGTCACTCACTCACTCAGAGTACCTCACAGAGTCACTCACTCACTCACTCACTCACTCAGAGTACCTCACAGTCACTCACTCACTCACTCAGAGTACCTCACAGAGTCACTCACTCACTCACTCACAGAGTACTTCAGTCACTCACTCACTCACTCACTCACTCACTCACCCACTCACTCACTCACAGAGTACTTCAGTCACTCACTCACTCACTCACTCACCCACTCACTCACTCACAGAGTACTTCAGTCACTCACTCACTCAGAGTACCTCACAGAGTCACTCACTCACTCACTCACTCAGAGTACCTCACAGTCACTCACTCACTCACTCACAGAGTACTTCACTCACTCACTCACTCACTCACTCACTCACCCACTCACTCACTCACAGAGTACTTCAGTCACTCACTCAGAGTACCTCACAGAGTCACTCACTCACTCACTCAGAGTACTTCAGTCACTCACTCACTCACTCACTCAGAGTACCTCACAGAGTCACTCACTCACAGAGTACTTCAGTCACTCACTCACTCAGAGTACCTCAGAGTCACTCACTCACTCAGAGTACCTCACAGAGTCACTCACTCACTCACTCACTCACTCACTCAGAGTACCTCACAGAGTCACTCACTCACTCACTCAGAGTACCTCACAGAGTCACTCACTCACTCACTCACAGAGTACTTCAGTCACTCACTCACTCACTCACTCACTCACTCAGAGTACCTCACAGAGTCACTCACTCACTCACTCAGAGTACCTCACAGAGTCACCCACTCACTCACTCACAGAGTACTTCAGTCACTCACTCACTCACTCACCCACTCACTCACTCACTCACTCACCCACTCACTCACTCACCCACTCACTCACTCACAGAGTACTTCAGTCACTCACTCACCCACTCACTCACTCACTCACCCACTCACTCACTCACCCACTCACTCACTCACCCACTCACTCACTCACAGAGTACTTCAGTCACTCACTCACTCACTCACTCACTCACTCACTCACAGAGTACTTCAGTCACTCACTCACTCACTCACTCACTCACAGAGTACTTCACAGTCACTCACTCACTCACTCACTCACTCAGAGTACCTCACAG